>NC_134406.1:166397821-166697821 GCF_038048845.1 Mixophyes fleayi | reverse complement strand
TAGCGCCAAACACAGTACAAACAATGGACAGTACAGGGAATAACAGTACAGAACAATAAACAACTAGCACCAAAACTTCAGAGGCTCCAGGCAAAGCAGATGTAGTGGAGTAGGAGCAGAAGAGAAGGTAGAGAGACAGGAGGGAAAAGGGCCCTGCTCATAAGAGCTTACATCCTTAAGGGAGGGGAAACAGACAGCCGGCACAAAGGGAGTCAGAGGGGGGGGAGCAAGCGTGCACCAGCGTGTATAAGTTATGTAACTTATACATATATGTTCCTATTCACATGAGTACATCCTGACTTTCAGTCCTTGATCTACCTTAGATTCTAAATTTTTAAGGAAAATAGAAATTGTTGTTTGAGGAAGATTCAGATAATAATATTAATTTTCTTTTTCACATTGTCAAGAACGCCCAGCCTGTCCCAGATACAGCAATCTGAACAGTGGGTTGTGACTGGCATCATCTTAGTCACTTAGCAATGAATACACCTTTTCTGCCACCATGAAGGATTTATTATGGTGTCCTTACGTTCACCAGAACCACTTATTAATGTTTCACACTTAAATCATATATACATGTAGCATGAACCTCCCTGGGCTTTGTAAGTTCACAAAGAATCACGGAGAACACATTACATTGAATTTATTTAATCTGAAAAATGCTTTCAAGACTTAGTTACAAGTATTAATAACAAGACATACAATATGTTGCACAAATAGGTTTCAGAAAATAAAATAGGAAATAAAATCAGAGTCACTACTTACTAGTTAAGACCTGGGGCTTGATTCATTAGTTATCTTATCTTGTTCAAAAGTTAAGATGCTTATTTTAAGAAGAAACGGAGAGATAAGAGTGAAGTTAAGATGGATTTTCATCTTAACTTAAGAAATTCTTCACTTACGCAGGGGATTTTGCTTCTTATCTCCCTCTTCTGGGCATGCACAGAGTGGATTTGCTTAAGATAAGCAAAAAATGGCAGATAAGATCATTAATGAATCAGGCCCCTGGTGTGTGAGGGAACACAATTGAGAAATATGTGACATTTCAGTCTTGATAGACCCCCTCATGAAAATGCACATGCTATTGTCTAAATCAGAAGATTTTAAAACCTTTTTTACACATAGCTTTCACCCCCCACCTTCAGAGTTTAACTGTCAATAAGGACAGATTGATCTCCCAAATGTCACAGAGATTTTGAAGTGAGCTAAGGATGTCCTGAGATCGGGAATGTTCACGGGACCTTGAATTCTCACCTCTGCTCATTATGCTTGAGTGGCTAGATGGTTTACAACTTTGGGGCTTCAAACTCCTCCAAGATCCTATCTCTCCCTGGTCTGGCTATTTTAAACAGATTAATGACACTTGCATATGTTCAAGCTCATGTCATCTAGCCAGCATCTGGCAAATACACAATAAAACAGAGACTTGGAGATCTGATCACTGATGAAATCCTAGACCAGCCAAACTGGAGCATTAGTCTTTAGATAACGCCATGGTCCAGGGATGGCGCCTGCTCCATTAGAGGGTGGCCACTGTGCCTCCCCCTAAGTCCTTGGGATGCAGCAGGATGCAGAGTCATGAGTCATGTTTTCCTTCTCTTGTTTTTTTGTGAAGGATGCAGAGTGTCTCTAAGTCTCGCTCGTGTTAGTGGAAAATAAAGGTAGAACATATTGGCCATGCAATAAAACAGGACGATCTAAAGTATCTGTTAACCTGAGTCCTTATCCTGAGTTAACCTTTTATTAGTCCCTTTTCAGGGTATTTAGGCTTTGGAAACAAATGGCACTTCAGGCACCATATGGCTAATCTCCATCGGACTGAGTCCCGCAGAATCTTGAGCCAGCGGCCAGCACAACTTTTCTAGGTACTATTGGTCGGCTACATGGCCATACTTTCACTAGTGTTGGTATTTCCTTTTGGAAACTTAACTAGCCTGATTTAAGAATTGTAAACAAAATATTTGTAGAATGCATTTATTCATATATACACTATCTAATGCAGTACTGGGGAGAGGGGGAGGCATGCAGGATTAACCTTAATTTGGGGTGCCTGGCACCCTGTTCACGCCGCATAGTGGAAGAAACAGGATCCTCAAAAAGCCGTAGTGTTGTAAAGTTTCTATCAAACTGATATAGAATCAGGGCCTGATTAACCCGAGGTCTAACTGGGCTACAGCCCAGGGGCCTCGGGCATCCAGGGGGCCCATGAAAGTGCTCAGCAGCATTATTGATTGGATGGGGGAGGGGGCGCCCCGGCCCTATCAATGCTGCTGAGCACTTTCACTGCAATCGTTTCCTGGCGTGCTGTAATCTCCTTACTGAGGAGATCTCGTCAGTCTCACTCTCAGGAGATCTCCTCAGTAAGGACTGGGGGGGGGGCTCACTGGGGGGGCGACTCGGGTCACGGCGGGGGGGTGGGCCTCATGTATATAAGGATCAGATTGGTTGGGTACCATCTCTTAAAATATCTTTGGTAAATATACAGAAGTGCAGTCTGATTGTAATGAAAGCCATCGTTGCTAAGAGACTTATCTATTCTAATGGACTGTTGGGGGTTAACCAATTAATTATGGGCTTGAGCACATTAATCAATTTTAGTTTCTGTCTGGTTTAAATTCACCTCTGTTTCTTCAAGGGGATAATTAGGTCAAGGAGAGTTTATTGTCTAGCTTTTGGGCTTTATATTCCCTTTTGGATGGGAGCTGAGGTTTGAGTGTCCTAGCCACACCACACATTTTTAAAATTGTGTTTTATATAATTTAGGTTTATTCATTTTGGTACACTTATTAATTATTACTTGTAAAGAGCAGGCAGATTAAGAACGGTCTCTGAGAACAGCATCTAGCAAGATAAACAAGAAAAGTGGTATTAAGTAATCAGTCACTGTGAGAAGTCAGTGACATTGTTAGAGAGAAAAATGTCCTCAAACAAATTTTCAAATCTATTAAGCAACAGCTGCAACTATGTTAAGGGATACAGCCAGGGGAGGGCCAGCAACTTTTGGCATGGGGAAAATGCCCAAGCTCTTCTACCAGCACGCCAAAAAGGTAAAAAAGTTGCCAGAAAAACCATGTGGACGTGGTTTGTCTAATGTGGGCATGGTTTTATATAGCCAATAAAATATGTGAAAAATTGTATGTCAAAGAACAAATACTGTCCCATTTGACTAGTATTCAATGCAGAGACTGTTTGTGTGACCACTATACAATGCACAGAGCATTTTAGTGGCTACTATACAATACAGAAAGCATTTTAGTGACCAATATACAATATAGAGTGCTGATATCACAGAAGCTTTGTACAGACTCCTTCTGCTCACTTTGAGCTATTAGAGCTACTATGAGCAGCAGCCCTCTCCTCCACTGGACGCTAAAGCAAAAGTGTAGTTGGTAGAGAAGAACGGAGACAATCAAGGCTGGCCTGGGCAGTCAAATATAGGACCAGACTGCGTAGCATATGCCACCCATCCCCAAGACTCGGAACACCCCTGGATACAGTATTTGCACAATGTTATTATATAATCCTTTAATATTTTCTTATTTATTCTATAGATTGTAAGCTTGCAAGCAAGTCCTTCTTACCTATATTTCTGTCTGTATTACCCAGATTTTTTTTTATTACTGTGTGTGTTTCCAATTGTAAAGTGCTACGGAATATGCTGGTGTTCTATAAATAAATGATGATTATGATTTATTAGCCACTTTGTGCGTGTTCATTAAAGCAAACAAAGGGTTCGTTAATGGAAAGAAAATGTGCTACAGTGTCATTGATTAGTATTTATATAATCATTGCACTAATCATACTTTAACAATTTAAGTTACTATTCTGTTTTTACTCTGGTTATTTCTTTCAGTACATTTCCATGCGGTGTGGTTTGGCTAAACCAGAAAGTGTGACAGCTGGTTTCTGCAAGCTATGGAACAAAGAACCAGATCCTCTGCTGGCATACCTGCAGACCACATATATGGATATAATTAGACACATCTGGTGCCCATATTTACCAGGTTTTATATACTTTTGCTTTTTTTGTGTGAATATAAATAGGTAATAAAATATGAAAATACATTTGTATATACATTTGTTTATCTGTTTTTATTTTGGTTAAACAAAATGAGTATGAGGAAAATCTATGTATTGTTCTACGAAGAATAGATAATTCTATGGCCGAACTAAAGTGTTAACTATTGACCAACTAACCAATTACTGTGAACAGAGTATGTACATTACACTAAAGCATTATTTATTTTAAAAACAACTTATTGTGTTTAAAAGGTATTGCTTAGTAAAATCAAGCAAGTTATCTACTGTTTTTCATTGATTTGTGTGGAACAAGAGTTATGGTAATTTTCATTTATGTAAAAGGCTCTCTAAGCTCAAACATTTTTGGGGGAAATAAAAGTTAAGAGGATGCTCTAGTGGCCTCCGAGAAATAAGCTGGTTCCTAGAGTAACCGAGAAACAATTCTCTGCACAGGAAGACTTGGGCCCAAAAATTTCTTTAAACATACCCAGATTAATACTATGAAAATAAACCCTACTTATACTAGTTGGAAGTAGCCCTCCAAATTGCAGGCTTAGTTATGTTTCATCCATGTAAACTTTTAATTATATTATATATTAATAAAATAATTAAAATAAGACTACCATGATTTCATTTTAAGAATGTTGCAATAACTAGGATATATATAAAATGACATTTGTCTTTCATGAAAATATTGCTTTAATGTTTTGCGAAGCAATGATATAATTTATATGAGCAATTTTGTATTATAAGTGTTGTACTGCGCATATTCCTGATTACAATGAGTTTTGCAAAAGAAGGTGTGAATTTGGCAATCTTTATCAACTCAAAAAGTTAAGTTGCTTCATTTTTGCATTTTATTTAATTCCCTAACCCAGTGGATTCCAAACGTTTTCAGTTCCAGGCACCCTTAGGGCCTCCATAATTTTTTCAAGGCACCCCTAAGCCAAAATAATTACTAAGTAGTCCCCCGTCTTGCTTACCACTGGCCCTGGCCGAGGCACCCCTGTGAGATCGCCAAGACACCCCAGGGAGCCTAGGCGCACAGTAACCTACTGATACTGACCATTCCTACCTGTGTTTCTTAGCCACCGACTCACCGACTGTATGTCCCAACTGTGCACTAGTTGTAGGTAAAGTGTCGTTGCCACCACCAGGCTCCTTCACTGGCTCCTGGAACAGCTTACTTCTGGATGTTTGGTATAGCTGCTGCAGCACCTCTTAGTTAGTGACTGTGGCTGATTCCGCTTGACTGCTTACTTAGGAACAGGAGTGCAATGGAGCAAGCAGAGTGGGGCTGGGTTCAACACAATAGCTGGGGAATGGATTATAGGGTTAGTTTTTATCAGTAGGTCATAGGAATACAGTAGGTAACAGGATCTTTTAAGCAGAACAGTCTTGTATTGCTCATAAGTATGTGGTAATTATAATACACCAACATGAATTACATTCATAAACACCAATTCATTCATCTATGCCCATTTTTGTGTAGAGGAATGTGGATCCAGCCAAAGTTGTTTTTATTGAATAAAAAGTGCCTGCAATATTGTCACAATTGTCATTCTGAGTGATGAATAATATATATTTTAGTAAAAGACATTAGTGAGAAAAAAAATAATAATAGGTAAATACTTGGGATAACATAACTTGCCCCTGTATGCATTGCCTATGGTTGCAACCAGTATTATAGAAGCTGAGAAAAGCTAAGTAAAAAGATTGGACAGTGAGTATTTGAGATATTTGGCAAAAGAACATGAGCTATTTTGAACTGCTCTTACCACCAGACAGAAAAAAAATCCATTTCCCCTATTAAAGAATAGCAGATTTGTGCTGAGGTAATTCATGGGGTTCTGGGTTTCTTTAAAATAAATTATCACTCCAATTCACAGCAAGATTAGCACCCACGACAGTGGAGCATGGAAAGTGATTGGACCATGCTGTGAACCCAGACAGAAATTCTATTCTTGTGACCATTATGGTGAGACATGAACAGAAAGTTGGATTCGAAGGCAGGGTAATCAATCTTCAGCCTGACAGAAAGCCATAGTCTGATCTGTGCCAGTTCTCATGCACTGTGACAGACCCCATAGACGACACTGAATTTTCTGCTAGCTGTTTTGCTAATGGGATGAGAGAGACTCCAGTGTTTAACCAATGATTTAATACAATGTCGAGCAGGACAGAGTAATGCTACAGGTATGCTGCTCAGTCTGTGGTATGTATCCAAATTATTTCCACAGATTTATGGGAGTACTACACAGATAATAAATCAAGCCAAACAAAGTATGTATATTAGACACCATCTTCTGTTCTGTAATTGACATAGCCAGTAAAAAACACAATTCTAGTATTCAGAAACAAAAGACAATCACATGGCTTTCTGTGTGTGGTAGATAGATGATAAATTAAGTGAATCTTTGTACTTTCCAAATAGACCTATTAGAATATATTAGCCTGTTTCTACTCTGAAAATACACAGACAATTCACCACCTTTATATTTTTTGCAAACTGCATATATAATAACATAATATATTCACATTTATGTCACAATGGACAAAAACTACATGGAGTAACACACTGGACATAGTAGCAATTAGGGATGTGCACCGGCGACTTTTGAGGTCTCGTGTTTTGTGTTTTGGATCCGGATTTTCGTTATTTTTGAGGTTCGGATTTGTCTCGCAAAACACTTGACGAAAGGTCTCGGTTCGGATTTAAGGTTTTGGATTCGGATTTTTTTTGAAAAAAACATAAAAAGTTTAAAAATCAAGTTTTTGGGCTTATTTTCACTCCTAGGCTATTAGTAACCTCAATAACATTCAATAACAAGCATTTCCACTAATTTACAGTGTATTCTGAACACCTCACAATATAGTTATTAGTCCAAAACGTTGCAACAAGGTATCTTTCTGGACTGCGTAGAGGAGTGGGTCACCACAATATATATTAAAAACCCTGAACTTTTATGATTCGCACCAATAAATGTACCTGGACTGCGTAGAGGAGTGGGTCACCACAATATATTAAAAACCCTGAACTTTTATGATTCGCACCAATAAATGTACCTGGACTGCGTAGAGGAGTGGGTCACCACAATATCTTAAAAACCCTGAACTTTTATGATTCGCACCAATAAATGTACCTGGACTGCGTAGAGGAGTGGGTCACCACAATATATTAAAAACCCTGAACTTTTATGATTCGCACCAATAAATGTACCTGGACTGCGTAGAGGAGTGGGTCACCACAATATCTTAAAAACCCTGAACTTTTATGAATCGCACCAATAAATGTACCTGGACTGCGTAGAGGAGTGGGTCACCACAATATATATTAAAAACCCTGAACTTTTATGATTCGCACCAATAATTGTACCTGGACTGCGTAGAGGAGTGGGTCACCACAATATATTAAAAACCCTGAACTTTTATGATTCGCACCAATAATTGTACCTGGACTGCGTAGAGGAGTGGGTCACCACAATATATTAAAAACCCTGAACTTTTATGATTCGCACCAATAATTGTACCTGGACTGCGTAGAGGAGTGGGTCACCACAATATATTAAAAACCCTGAACTTTTATGATTCGCACCAATAAATGTACCTGGACTGCGTAGAGGAGTGGGTCACCACAATATCTTAAAAACCCTGAACTTTTATGATTCGCACCAATAAATGTACCTGGACTGCGTAGAGGAGTGGGCACTGGGCACCACAATAAAATATATAAAAAACCTTCAACAGATCTGCATTACACTACACATACGGCTGCTCCTCCATCCTCTCCATCATATACATGTTGGAGTTTTAGCGTGTGACAACCTCTTGTTTTTGATAATGTCAGTGCATTTTGAATATTTTTCAATTTGCCCCACACCACTGAATGTACTTTATCTATGATACGCAATACGCATCTATCTATCTTGACTGCGTAGTGTGGTGGCCCCGGTACACAATTTGGTACCGAGGCCACAATATAATTAAAAAACCCTCCACGTGTCAGAATTCCACCAAACAAGTATCTGGACTGCATAGTGGGGTGGCCCCGGTACCCAATTTTATACCGGGGCCACAATACCTCCTCCAAACATGGTACAGACAATTCGTCATTGAGATCCCAGACAGACAGGGTCAAAGTGTGTTATTGTTTGACTTTGTAAACCCAAAAAACTGTCCCTGTTGCACATAGTCGTGCAATGAAGACTGACTTTTTCATTTAAAGGCACGATCTTTCAAGTGTAGTGTTTGTAAGTCTAAGTCATATTATACTTTTGGTAAAATTGGTTTATTTTGTTCCTCTTTATGGTAATTAGTAATAGAATTAAAGTATGAAATAGAATTAAAGTATGAAATAGAATTAAAGTATGAAATAGAATTAAAGTATGAAATAGAGTGGTATAGAGTTGTAGTGTGGTATAGATAGAGTGGTCCACACAATATAATAATAAAACCCTCAACTGGTCTGAATTTCACCAAACAAGTATCTGGACTGCGTAGTGTGGTGGCCCCGGTACACAATTTGGTACCGAGGCCACAATATAATTAAAAAATTGGGCATCAACTGTCACCGTTGTTTAATATCTGATACACCTAAATATGGACTGCACAGTGGAGTGGCCCCGGTAGTAAATTTGGTGCCGGGGCCACAATACCTCCTCCAACTTCCAAGTGTAGTGTTTATAAAGACAGACAGCGTCGAAGTGTTATTAGTTGACTTTCTTAACCCTAAAATTGTCCCTGTTGCAAATATTCGTGCAATGGACAGTTACTTTTTTATTGAAAGACTCAAACTTTCAAGTGTAGTGTTTATAAAATATAAACAACAATACAGTAGTTTTAGAGCACGTCAATACCTCTTGTTTTAAATTATGACACGGCATTTTACTTTTGGTTTAATTTCTTGTATTTTTTTAAATTTGGTTTTACTTTTTGAACATGGCAAACGACTGTTGATTGGTCATATAATGCAAAAAAAAAAGGTCCAAGATGGAATTGTCCTTGGGCCCTCACACCCACCCTTATGTTGTTTAAATAGGACATGCACACTTTAACAAACCAATCATTTCAGCGACAGGGCCTACCAAACAACTTTGGCTGAAATGATTGGTTTGTTTGGGCCCCCACACCAAAAAAGCTATTCATCTCTCCCTGTACAGACTAAACAGGCTCTACTGAGGCAAGATGTCGTCCTCATCCTCAACCTCTGATTCCTCTCCCCCTACAGTGTGTACTTCCTCCTCATCACACATTATCAATTCGTCCCCGCTGGACTCCACAACCACAGGTCCCTCTGTAGTATCTGGAGGGCAGTGCTGTACTTCATTGAGGAATTGATTATTCATTTTTATAAACATCATTTTTTCAACGTTGTGAGGAAGCAACCTCCTTCGCCGCTCACTGACCAGGTTCCCCGCTGCACTAAAAACTCTTTCCGAGTACACACTGGAGGGGGGACAACTCAGGTAAAATAGAGCCAGTTTGTACAGGGGCTTCCAAACTGCCTTTTTTTCCTGCCAGTAACAATATGGACTGTCTGACATGTCTACTTGGATGGTGTCAGCAAAGTAATCATCCACAATTTTTTCTATTGTGACAGCATCCAATGCAGCGAGAGTAGACATGTCTGCAATGGTTGGCAGGTCCTTCAGTCCGGACCAGATGTTATCAGCATCCCCGCCAGTGCCTCTTTTGGGAAAACTGAGCTTTTTCCTCGCAGCCATAAATGTGGAAGAAAATGAGGGTGGAGCTGTTGGCATGTCACGGTCCTCTTCAGAGGACAATCTCCTGACCAGCAGGTCTTTGCACCGCTGTAGACTTGTGTCCGCCGGAAACAGAGACACAACATACGCTTTAAACCGAGGATCGAGCACGGTGGCCAGAATGTATTCCTCTGACTTTAAAAGAGTGACCACCCTCGGATCCTGGCAAAGCGTACGAAGGGCTACATCCACAAGAGCTACATGCTTGCTGTAATCGCAATGGCTTACCAGCTCCTCCCTCACTTTCTCCAGCTGCTTCTGCAACAGCCTGATCAGGGGAATGACCTGACTCAAGCTGGCAGTGTCGGAACTGACTTCTCGTGTGGCAAGTTCAAATGGCTGCAGAACCTTGCACAACACGGAAATCAGTCTCCACTGCGCTTGACTGAGGCGCATCCCCACTCCTTTGCCTATGTCGTAGGTGGCTGTGTAGGCCTGAATGGCCTTTTGCTGCTCCTCCATCCTCTGCAGCATATAGAGGGTGGAGTTCCAGCGCGTCACAACCTCTTGTTTGAGGTGATGGCAGGGCAGGTTCATGCTTTTTTGATGTGCCTCTAGTCTGCGGTAGGCACTGGCTGAATGCCGAAAGTGTCCAGCAATTTTGCGCGCCACCGCAAGCATCTCCTGCACACCCCTGTCACTCTTGAGGTAATGCTGCACCACCAAATTAATGGTGTGGGCAAAACATGGGACGTGCTGGAAATTGCCCATATTTAATGCCCGCACAATGTTACTGGCATTGTCTGACACCACAAATCCCCATGAGAGTCTAAGTGGGGTAAGCCACTGGGAGATAATTTCCCTCATTTTCTCTAATATGTTGTCAGCGTTGTGCCTCTTATTAAAGCCTGTAATGCACAATGTTGCCTGCCTTTGCATGAGCAGCCATTTTGTAGATGCTGCTACTGATGCAGCTGTTGCTGTTGCTGCGGAAGGGGATGCATCTACCCAGTGGGCTGTCACAGTCATATAGTCCTTCGTTTGCCCAGAACCACTTGTCCACATGTCCGTGGTTAAGTGGACAGTGGGTACAACCGCATTTTTAAGAGCACTGAGGACACTTGATCGTACTTCTCTGTACATTTTTGGTATCGCCTGCCTAGTGAAGTGGAATCTCGAGGGGATTTGGTACCGGGGACACAATACCTCCATCAACCCTCTAAATCCCACTCCACTGATGGCGGACACCGGGCGCACGTCTAACACCAACATTGCAGTTACAGCCGCAGTTATACGCTTTGCAATAGGGTGACTACTATCGTATTTTGTGGTCATGGCAAACGACTGTTGGACGGTCAATTGTTTTGTGAAAGACTTAGCGGTCTTATGACTTCCCCTCTGGGAAGATGACCGACTAACAGCAGCAACAGCAGCAGTGGCAGTAGTAGGCGTGCCGCTGCAGGATTCCTCGGATGAATCCCGTATTGAGGAGGACTCAGTCTGGCTGCTGACTTGGGCTGCAGGACTGAATCTGATGGAGATTGTGGAGGAAGTTGACGAGGAGGGTGTTGCTGGTGTGTATCCAACTGGACCACAGGATTTAGGTGTCCCTGTACCGATGAGGGTCCTAGCCCCAGTTCCTGAACTAACCACTGAACTATGAAGGTTATTCAGGTGACGTATAAGGGAGGATGTTCCTAGGTGGGCAAGATCCTTACCCCTGCTTATTTGAGCTTTACATAAGCTACATATGGCCATACATTGGTTGTCTGGATTTGGATAAAAATAACTCCAGACCGAAGAGGTGCATTTTTTGGTCTTCTGACCAGGCATGACGATGGGCTTTTTCATCCCATGGACATCAGCTTTTTCCCCCCCTGGTGCCTCATTTACAATATCACCATCCTCATCATCAAGTTCCTCCACAGCGCCAGCTACATCATCAATAGCCTCCTCCCGAGCCACCTCTTCCCGTACAGTGATGGGAAGGTCAGGCTTGACAACCACCAACACCCTTGGACTCGCCTTGGGGATTTGTGATAATTTCTCTTTAGAAGGCAGAGTTGTTTGCTGTTTTGTTGCTGACAGCATAACTCTCTTCAATTTTTTGTAGGGGGGGGGAGGAGGAGGAGGGCTAAGATCCGTGGGTGAAGCTGAACCACTAGTCATGAACACGGGCCAGGGCCTAAGCCGTTCCTTGCCACTCCGTGTCGTAAATGGCATATTGGCAACTTTATGTTTCTCCTCAGATGATTTAAAGTTTCTCTTTTTGCTACTTTTTCTTAACTTGGGCTTTTTGGATTTTACATGCCCGGTACTACGAGATTGGGCATCGGGCTTGGAAGATGACGTTGATGGCATTTCATCGTCTATGTCATGACTAGTGGCAGCAGCTTCAGCATTAGGAGGAAGTGGGTCTTGATCTTTCCCTACTTTATCCTCCAAATTTTTGGTCTCCATTATATGTAGCACAAGATACTGCAGAATGTGTGAACTTGGTAATATTGCAGTACCAATGGACTTATACTGCTGGATTGGTTTTGCAAATTTGGTTATAATTATTATATATTTTTTTTTTTTTTAAATTTTTTATTTTTTTTTACTTTTTTTTAATTTTTAAAAAACTTGGGAATAGTGGGGAAAAAACTATGCCCTTAGAAGCACAGAGCACAGGACACAGCACCACTGGACTGAACAGGACACGGCACAGGACCCAGCAGCACTACGGAACTCAGCAGGACAGAGCACAGGACACAGCACCACTGGACTGATACTGCAGAATGTGTGAACTTGGTAATATTGCAGTACCAATGGACTTATACTGCTGGATTGGTTTTGCAAATTTGGTTATAATTATTATATATATTTTTTTTTTTTTAAATTTTTTATTTTTTTTTACTTTTTTTTTATTTTTTAAAAACTTGGGAATAATGGGGAAATAACTATGCCCTTAGAAGCACAGAGCACAGGACACAGCACCACTGGACTGAACAGGACACGGCACAGGACCCAGCAGCACTACGGAACTCAGCAGGACAGAGCACAGGACACAGCACCACTGGACTGATACTGCAGAATGTGTGAACTTGGTAATATTGCAGTACCAATGGACTTATACTGCTGGATTGGTTTTGCACATTTGGTTATAATTATATATATTTTTTTTAATTTCTAATTTTTTATTTTTTTTTACTTTTCTTTTATTTTTTAAAAACTTGGGAATAATGGGGAAATAACTATGCCCTTAGAAGCACAGAGCACAGGACACAGCACCACTGGACTGAACAGGACACAGCACAGGACCCAGCAGCACCACTGACCTCAGAAGGACAGAGCACAGCACACAGCACCACTGGACTGATACTGCAGAACACAGCACAGCACAGCACAGCACAGCACAGCACAGCACTGCACAGCACTGCACAGCACTGCACAGCACAGCACAGCACAGCACTAAACAGCACAGCACTAAACAGCACAGAACTAAACAGCACAGAACTAAACAGCACAGAACTAAACAGCACAGAACTAAACAGCACAGAACTAAACAGCACAGAACTAAACAGCACAGAACTAAACAGCACAGAACTAAACAGCACAGAACTAAACAGCACAGAACTAAACAGCACAGAACTAAACAGCACAGAGGACCACCTAACACACCCTCCCTCTACCCTGATCAATGCCCGAGTGAAGATGGCGGCGACTAGCGGGGAATTTATAGGATCCGAGTATCGCGAGATCCGACAACGGGATTATGAGTCAGAGCCTCAGTTTCACTTTTGAATTTGGCGCCAATACCCGGATCTGTCTCGGATCCGACTCGGATCCGCAACGTTCGGGTGGGCTCGGATTTCATAAATCCGAGTGCGCTCATCCCTAGTAGCAATGTGATGTTTTATGTTAATATTCATTTGGTGTTTGTATACTACAATCTGTTATATGTATACTCTTATTTGACCATACCCCCTACAGTCCTCTTTTCTGAGGGACACTCACAATTTCCCACTTGCAAAAGGGTCATGGTCTGTCAGTTTTGGGCCACAGTCCAATGGCCATGTTTATTGGAGCTTATTTCTAGTGAAAACAGAAGTTTAGTCAATGGTATTCAGTAATTGACTAAACACCTTGACTAACTATAATAAAACCATGATATTTTGCATATACCACCCCATGTATATATGTACTATGTGTATGCCCGGTGAGTATTCTCTTCAGAATGGCTTTCATCTGTTGATAATTAGCCATACCAGGAAATCTCCCTGAAGGTTGGAAGAGTATTACAATAAAACTGTACAGTGTTGCATCTTAAGTGACTATGCATATTAAATATCACTGCACATGCACAGAGCCTGATTATCCAAAATGGTGACTAGGATGCACCCTAGGGCGCAAGTCTTTTGGGGGGGTCCAAAATTGTGACAGGGAGTGGTATCAACTGAAATTCATTTTAAAATATAAGAGAATATAATAGAAGACATGAAAGAAATATGTAGGAAGGTTTTAATCTCGACACATTCCCATTGTAAAGACTGAAGACAATGGGCTATATTTACTATGCCGCAGTTCCGTAGAACAGCACTTTTATTAAAGACAAAACCTATTGGGTTTTGTCTTTAATAAAATTGCCGTTTGAATAAAATTACTTCAAGGTGCCGGGAACCGGCTGTTCTAGTGAATATAGCCCAATGAGTCATCCTTGGGTCGGCACTTGAGGATAAGCGAGTAGGAGAGATAAAGATGGCGACAGGCACAGGCTGACAGTCTCCTCCATCTGCACATCTTCACCCTCAATAGAGTTTGTTCATGTGTTTGTGCTATACAGTTCTGATTTATTTTTTTTAAAAATAATTTTTTTCTTAATTGTTTGCAATATAATAACAATAACAATAAACAAACTAAGTAACAGGAAAGGACAAAAAAAAGACAACAACTGAGTGAAATGAGCTAAACTTTACAATAAATGTATACCAGAAAGCACAAGTGAAATATACAGTTCTGATTTTAATGAAAACGAAATTAGTGACAAAGATTGCTGTAACCCTTTTAAAAAGCCAAGTCGAGCTGAGATTCTGAAACACGGGAACATAAACATTGGTGGGTGGAGTGAAGGAAGCCCGATTTTAAATTAAGGACAAGTTCATTTTTACCTACTGCATACTAGTCTGTGGTGGAACCCTTAATCAGGCCCTGCAGTGATCTGACAGATGCTCATTGAAGCCTCAGCTGAGGCTTTACATAACATTGGGCTAGTGCGGCACCACCGTGCCCTGACTTTTCTATGTGGCTCCATCCCTATATAGAAAGTCCATCTGTAGAACAAAACTTTAAGAGATATTTCAAATAACCAGAACAGTCACCTAAGGTAATAGTCAAGGTCAGTTTCCATCTTTCACCCTTTTTAAAGCCTGTTTGTTATTTGATGATATGCAATTTATTTTAAACATTCCCCAGGTGTAGCAAAACCCAATATGTAACCCATAGACAGTAAGACACAATCTGCTCTTGCAGCTTTGACTATGCCCTGGCACATTTATCTTTGGACTCTAGGGGTGGGGGAAATTCAATTGGCCGTTGTTCTCTATTATTGTTACTTCGTTAATAGTGCACATTATTACCATTAGTAAGGTAATATTAACCCGGATTGCTGCTTGCGGAAAAAGTCAGCGTTAAAGATTAACATACTAATGGTAATAATGTGCACTATTACCGTAGTAACCATAATAGTGCGTAGGCCTAGGCCGCTTCACTTTCATCAGTAACGCAACCAACATTTTTGTTGGAGATAGGGTTTTTGTTTTAGTTTTGCCGTATACATGAAAAAGCTACAGCCGACGATAACTCCTGACAGCAATAAGTCTATTTACTTGTACCACAGCGATTCCTGTTGTGTTATCACCATCTCAGGATGGTAATAACATATTAAAGTCATTAAAAGGATTTATTATTATTACCATTTATTTATATAGCGCCACTGATTCCGCAGCGCTGTACAGAGAACTCACTCACATCAGTCCCTGCCCCATAGGAGCTTACAGTCTAAATTCTCTAACATACACACACATAGAGATAGACAGAATAGGGTCAATTTGTTAGCAGCCAATTAACCTACCAGTATGTTTTTGGAGTGTGGGAGGAAACCAGAGCAAACACGGGGAGAACATACAAACTCCACACAGATAAGGCCATGGTCGGGAATTGAACTCATGACCCCAATGCTGTTTGGCAGGAGTGCTAACCACTTAGCCATGTCTAAATATCTGTTTTTACATTTGTTTTTTTTTTACTTTAGTCGAACTGAGCCTGAATCTTAACAGCCTATGCAAGAAAACTAAATCAAATATTAATAAGTACTACAATATTGAGGCTTGGAGGGCCTAATCTCTACTTTCTGTAAGCATTTTGTACACTTATTTCTCTGCTTTCTCATACAGCTTTTCTATCTGCCTGCCATCACATCTTCCCATTCTTGTTTAATATTGATGTGGAGACTCCAAAAACATACTAGTGGGTTAATTGGCTGCTATCAAATTGACCCTAGTCTGTGTATGTGTGTGTGTATGTTAGGTGATTTAGAGTGTACGCTCCAATGGGGCAGGGACTGATGTGAGTGAGTTCTCTGTACAGCGCTGCGGAATTAGTGGGGCTATATAAATAAATAAATGACGATGATGATGATGATGACTGGTCACACAGGGAATACCTATTGCTTACCTAGTAACTGGGACAGTATGACATCAATTTGCAGGGAAGCCACCTTTGTTCATCCCAGTGGCAGGTCAGTAAACCAGAAGCAGAAGAATGAGGCTCTGCTTTTATATATTTTAAGAACTGAGAATTTAACAGACCTTTTTTGATTTTGCCTATCAGTTATCTAAAATGCTTTTCTTTCTGCCCATGTAACGTTGTGCTTTGTGCCATTTAACAGTGGGTGACAGTGGTCATTTTAAATGCAAACCCCATGACTTTTTACATAATGAATGACACACCCTAAACATCAAAAAGCATTAATGGCAACCCTAGGCAATTAATTTGAGGTCTTACATAATGTCTTTCACCAGAATTTAAATTAGATTTAAAATTGCTTTAGAGGATTTTTACTAATTTCTCCAGGTGAGACATTGGATGCAAAGCCACACTACACTAAACACCCATATTAGTACACCCTCCTCCTTAGTAACATCTAAACTCTACTCGAATGCACGCAAAGAAGGAATTACATTGTGGTAAAAATGTGTCCGATAACGAAACAAAGTCTATTACACAAATCAAATGGGCATCAGGTCTACAAACTACTTTTACAGAAGAAAAGTGAAAGGAAATATTCATTACTAGCCACCGTATATCTAAATTTACAAATCATGCTGAAATATTAAGGAAAATGATACATAGAATGTACTTAAGACCTAGCAAATTACATAAGATTAGGTTTTGATGGACTCAATTTTATTAGAGAAACTGCAGGTCTGAAGAGGACTTTTTGCATATATTTTGGAATTTTCCAGTGATTAAACCTTTATGCATAGAAGTTGTCCCCTGTCATTGCCCTTTTACATCGCTTTCCTCTAGGTTTCCTCTCACACGATGAGTTTGTACCTGTCCATATCCTCATAGCAGTTAGACATTGGTAGCATCCCACACCTACTTATTTTGTCAAAATTGTAACAAAAACACAATATTAGTTTTAAAATGGAAACCATTGGACTTAAGTATTCCACATCAGCATTTTCCTCTCTGGGGAAAAGGTTTTGTGTATTTCTAGGCTTGCCTTTGGAAAAACATCACTAACAATATAACTTCCCAATTTATCACATTCAGAATATATATCATAAATAAATGTTTGGGATAGTTTGAGCATGATAAAACCAAAAAGGGAACACTGCTCTCTAACTTATATCCTAAAGGCAGACTTGAATTTTATTTTACTTGGCAGGGATCCCATTAGGGAATCTGGCCCTGAGGTGGGTGCAGAGGCATTGTACGGCTTGTGCTACACCTGTCATGTTGTGATTGTTCTTTCCACTATGAAGGCAGGACTAAAACAATGGGCTGAATTCTAAATTAATACCTGCCAACGGTCTCTGATTTCCAGTGTCAGTAAGGTTCTACAGGTTTGTTACGTGAAATTGATTTATTTTTTACAATAATAGTAGTTGACATGAGTGAATGATGTATATATAGATCTTCCAGCATGCCAAGATGGGTAACAGCTCCTAATTGTACCTGCCCTTGTTGGTTTTACAAATAACAAACAGCTTCTTAAGTTGATTTTTTTTTAAAATTTTTATGCCGCTCAGCTCTGTTGTAACAAAATTCCCTGTGAGAGCGAGTAATAGCAGTGAACATGGGGTAAACATGCAGGCTCCTCACAAATAGTGCCTTGGTTCAAATTGAAGCCATGGTCCAAGTGCTGTGAGGGAGACATTAAGACCCACTCCCCTTATTCCTCCCCATATATGCTGTATACACACATTTACAAGCAATCCATCCTCAATTGACTTCATTGTCACAGCAATGTGTGCTCAGCTCTGCCCCCAATGTGACATGGCCGTGTCCCGTAAGCGTAGCCACACCCCTTTGGGGCATGCCCAGCGCTTCTGAAGCACTGAACCAACCCCTGCTTCTTTTCCATTCTCTAAAACACCTTTACAATGCTGCATGCACCTGTTGCTGGTACCCGGTCACCCAACAGTAGAACATGTCTTCCAACTGTCCTATAATCGAGACAAAAGTCCTTATCCACAGGATGGGGGGAGAGTCCTTTCAAATCAAGACCGCCTCACTTAAATTGGCACAATCGGGGTATATGCCCATATGCAGGCTGGAATCAGCACCAGCAACTGCTTAATTATTCTTATGTGGAAAAGGTGTAAGAGAGTTGGATCAATTCATAGAAATGTTCCTTAACTTATTCTGAATTTAATCTGAATGCAATATTGATGCACAGAAAGCCTCATTTATTTTAAACATTACATATTTTTTATTTCTCTGTGGTTTAACACCACAAGTATTTTAACTTGTAATACCCCCCAATATTCCTGGGCACACTTCAATATTTGGATTTTCAATATTAAATGTTTAAATGTAGCCATGGTTTGGGGAGGTCGTATTACTATTTTAGCTACTTGTTAGAATACCGAACTCTGCCAAAATACACAGTGTCACCATAGAAACAAAGTATGAATCTCAGTGCAAGAGACTTTTAAAGTTAAAGCTCTGTAGTGTGGCATGGTGCTTTATAATGAATTATAACATGCATTCTAATGAAAAATAGGCTGAAGTAGAAATTGATATTCAGTAAATGAGTTACTTAGAACAGCACAGCATTGTCATGGAAACCTTGTAGTGACCTGTTATATATCATGAGTCTGTCTGTAATGTGCTTGGCTCACCCCAAAACTCAATGGCCTCAGGTTTGGTATGGATATCATGCTTGTCAAGTTTTAAAGCTTAAAAACAGCTTTTTAGCACCTTCTAAAATAACATTTTTTTGCATGGAACATAAATAAGCTATGTATTTTTTTGCTTTCTCTGAACAATGATGAGTAATAAATATTGTTTTTTGAAAATAAGATTTAATAAGGGTAGTTTTATACAGATATAAGCTTTTTTCCCCCTTATTGCACTCCCCTGCTGGTTTTCTAGACGTTTCTCCATATTTTTATGTGTAGATAATGGAAGCTAAAATATTTACTGTGAGTAACACACAACCATGGCTGAGTACAAGGAAGAAAATGAAGCTGGAACGTTACATTGTCCAGAATAATAAGAGATAAGCAGAAATACAATGCCAATGCCATATCACTAGGAGCCTCATGGGAAATGGGCTGCAACTTTCCCATGTTACAGGTCCTGTGCACTAACCAGAGCGGTTTTGTGTATCTGCAAGATTTCAAAATAAATGTTCCTCATACAGATCTTGCTGTGCTGCAGGAGTAAGACATGTTATATGCTATGTGCAGTGGCATTACATTGGCGAGCTTCCCTGCTTTTAGTTTCCTTGTGCTAAATGCTAAATTTTATGAATTGCTTAGGATGTGCAGCATTTACTGGAAATAAAAATCTCCTTTGTTACTTAGTCCTGGGCCTAAGCTATAGGTAACCTTATATCTTAACCTTATATTGTGCTATTCTGTGACTTTATCTTTGTATGTGTCTTACTGCCCTTTATTACCTTTGCTTGTTTCAGACTATCCCTAAGCCTTCATCTGTTACTGACCCGTCCTATTTTTGCTTCATAATTTGTCTCTAAACTTGTGCTGCCCATCCTGACCCCCTTGCGTTCATCACAACATAGCTCCTGGGCTCAAGGCAGACAAGGAAAACAGACATGGGCAGTAAGCATGGGAGCAGACTATGGGTCTGAGTTGGGCATATGCCTGTATGTTTAGTGTGAATTATGTAAATTTGTGCTGAGCATGCCCACAAAGAAAGTGTATGCCTACGTCCGTGTGCAAATCTGATGCTTGGCCTCTTAAACTTTTAGAGGCCGAATGTGGGAGAGAAGGGATGTGCAATGCAGTCTGAGTAATTGCAAACCGACATGCCGGCAGATATGTCTGTTACTAGATGGATCACAGGTGCCTGAAGACTATACACATTGATGATGATAATGACCCCCAGTACTAGCTAACCGTCTCTTATTGGCTGATTTCCGATTACCCCCTGAAGCTGATAGTGCTTTCTTCATTCATTGTTCCTATATGACATGATTTTGTGAGTGCATTTTAAAATTAATTTTGATATTTTCAGTTGTACACAGAAAGGAAACTTACACCTCCTGTCTTACAGAGGGGTTTTTATTTAAATGAATCATAATAGTTTTCCACTATCGGAACAAATGTTACAAAATTGTTCTTGTACTTATTAGTACTTATTATTACAGTTGAGTAAACTGATTTATCCAGAGTTGTAAATTTGGGTGCACCGAATAATTGTGTGTCAATCGTTGCTCATTTTCTGTTTAGTTAATCTTGATTCTTGCTTATTAAATAGTTTTACTCATACATTCACATTAATGTCTACACTTCTCAGTCTGTAGCCCTCCAGTTGAGGCCCGACAATAAGTATGCAGTTACTGTCTTACAATAGCCACACATATTATCCTTACCAGCAGCTAAATTAATATTCTGCTACCTTAAGTGTTCTCCATACCTCTTAGATTGCAAGCTCATTCGATCAAGGACATCTTTATCTTCTGTCATGTCATTGTATTTAATATGTTTTGTTTGTGATCCCCTACATGTTCACCTCTGCATAATATGTCAGAACTTTATAAATAAATGAATAATAATAATAATAATAATAACCAAAGAAAAAAAATCCATAACCAGAAAAAGAGAAGAAGGAGAATCAGTGCAGTTAACAAGCTGACAGTTCAACACTGGTATTGGTCCAAACAGAACCCGTGCAAACTGTTTTCTTATCGTGACTTCATTTACGCTGAAGGGATTGTAGACCTCCAGTAATGAGTGAGATGCAGAAGACTATGGAATTGTCCAAAGCACAGTCTATCAAGATTATGTTCCATAGTTTGGAATTGCCAAGGATGAGTAGGGAGCATGCTTTGTATCCAACAAAGCAGCATCATTTCCGGATTCTGCTCACCTCCAGCCGCAAGTTCATTACACATATAGTAGAAGGACTTGTAGATAATAAACACTTTCACATGACTGATGCACTAAATAATTAAACTATACAGATATAAATTATATGAGAACTAAATATTACCTATGATGTATAAAAACAAAATTGTCAAATGCAAATGGAAGAAGAATGAACAATGGGTGGAGAAATGATAACTAGACAATGATAGTAGGTATATGAGATGCAAAGGGAAAAGGCAAGTGTAATGACAATGAGTGTAGACAATTAGAGCAGAAAAGAGAAATGCGTAAAAAAAAGTGATCAGGCAATGGAAGCACATAAAGGCAACAGAAAACAACAACGAAGGACTGCCAAGAGGAATTCAGGGCCCCGGTACAACAACTTCATGAGGCCCCCCTTATAGTTGGGTATGTTAAAGAATTTTGCGCCGCTGCAAAAGTGGAGCTGGGTGTGTTCATATTATTAGGGACGTGGCTATGCATCATTAGGGCGTGGCTAGCAGGTGAAAAGCACTAGGCCACCCTCCTACAGAAAAAAAACATGCATTGTTGTGCATTCAGGACATCTAGCACCATGGTGTAGTACAGTGTTGGCTAACCTGTGCACTCCAGGTGTTGTGAAACTACAAGTCCCAGCATGCTTTGCCAATATATAGCAGCTTATTGCTGGAAGGGTATGCTGGGACTTGTAGTTTCACAACACCTGGAGTGTCACAGGTTAGCCAACACTGGTGTAGTATATAAAGAATGCAGAGTGTACATAAAGAGTTAATCTTGGCATGCCCCTTACATTGGGAAGAACAGTCACCAAAAATTGGGATTGTCCCTCTAGAATCACATTATTTCACAGACTGTCCTGCTCTCGCCTACCTGTTCTTGTCAGTTTCACCACCTGTGGCTGCTGGTTTCTTTAATTGCGGCTTGTCTGGATGCTGGAATGTTGAGGGCCTTATTTGGAAAAAAAATGGCCATATTTAGAAAATTCCAAACAGCCCAGGCATTAAATCAATAGCACCCACGAGTAATAATTAGGCCTTCCTCCAGTCCCAACATTAAAATAATAGTATTCCCATTTAATAAATAAACATATTTCCCTCCCTGCAAACAGCCCCAGCAATAAATGAATAGTATTTACATTTCATAAATATACCTATTTCCTGCAACCATCACTGCCATTAAATAATTGATAGTCACATTTAATAAAGAGACCTCATTCTCCCCAATCTCACTCTCACATTCAATAGCCCCCAAACCACCCCATCTTTAGATACACACTGCATTCTTTATATAGTACACTATGGCGCTAGCTGTCCTTCATGGACTGACCACTCCCCCTCTAGTGTCTGGTCTCGCCTCTATGATGGCTGGCCACACCCCTTCTGGTGGGCCCCTAGCGCTGCAGTCCCCCAGTGGGCCCTTCATGCCCCAGTCCGACACTGTCTACAGATCTTACCAGAGCTCCAAAGCAACACTCATCATTAATACAGTTTGGAGAATATAATTTAATCACACTTACTAAAGAAGGAGAAGAAGAAAAATATCAACCATTTTATTGTAGTCTACAAGTGTCCATATATTGTTATTTTGTTAAAACTCACACTCTTGCTTACTATGGCACCATCATTGAATGTTTCTTTGACTGCATCATTGAGCCATAATAGTAATAACACTACTAGGAGAGAAAATAAAACTGACCAATTGGCATATAGTACCTTTCAGCACATTATTTGTGCCCCACATTAGGCTCAAATATCTGACAGTTTTCTCTAGGTCAGGTTGGTGGGAGACCAGCTCAATAAAGCTTGGTAGACCTAGAGCACTATAATGTCAGTTAATCACTCTCCTTGGGGGAAAGTAACAGGTGACAATAGACAGATGGATTTTTAGTGCCTCAGTTCAATGCACTACTAGAGGAATACCTTGCAAGGTTTACAGTGGAAAAGGATTAGAAGGGAGCAAGAAATATGTAGGGAAATCCGGGTAATCATTGATTTAAGCATTGTTCTATCAACATTTTGTATCAGTCTCTTCACCTGTTACATTGATGAACAGTAAACCTTATCCAGCACAAATGCAATATCAATAATCAAGGGACTTATCTTTGAATGATAGCCCTTTGGCTTTATCAATACAAAATGATTGGAGCAACTGGGGACAATAATTTGTTGCCTCAAAACACTACCAAAAAGCAAGACCTCCATTTTCTACTAACAAAACACAACCTTCTTTCCTTAGAATCCAGGAGACTATACAATCTTAGATCTCAACTGTGCAGTCGGAACGTACTCAACAGATCAGGTGGCTTCCATAGAGGAGTTCCGAGAAGCATAAGAATTATTCTAGATAATTATTTTATACTCATTCTAGCTATTCCCATATAGATCTGCTTATTAGTCATAGTCATTTGTATATGCTGGTAGACTCATGGATAGGTCAAATTACTATTAATCTCATTTACCTACTGCTAGCCTTGTCCATTCAACCATCCCCCAGACACTGAATCTGGAAACAAAATTAGCAAATTAGTCAAGATGTTGCATATAATATCAAGTTGGAGACAGCTTTTGAAGAAGCCATTGCTGCGAGGAGTGGTTCCTAATGTCTATAATAACTGGAATGTCATCTGTTGAATATGTATTACTAATCCCTTACAAAGGACTAGCTTCTGATAAATCCCGAGAGTGGATTCAGAGCTTAATTTGATCCTGAATGGGGGTCCAGCGGAGGCACTGCAGATAGAAAGTTTCGCACATTCTAGCTGAAAAGGATCGCAAGGAAGTCGACATGGGATGTATGGTAGGCCCATTTTTGACACCACCTCTGGATGGTTTATTAATATCCCCTGTTGGGGTAGTATCCAAGAAAGTGGCCGATACAGCATTTGTCCCTGGGATGACATGATGGCATCGGTCAATGATGCAATTGCATCGGAAGACAGTTCAGTAGTTTATCAGTCTTTTGGAGATGTGTTGGAATTAGTTCCTGTACAAGCAGGAACAGGCCACTACTTGGCTGCACATGTTAATAGGACCAGCAAACTTAGCGGTATGTGCGGACACTCTTTTAACTGTTCAAAGTTTAAAGTTTTAGGTGTCCCTGTTGCACAGGATAAGACAGAAGGAGCTTTGTTTTGCCTGTCCTTCCTGGGCATAGAGATAATTACGGTGGCAGAGTGCTGTAGGTTACCGATGGATAAAGTAGTTTAGATGGTAAACATGATACAGCTAGTATTGACTGGTGGACATTTCTAAATTTAAAGCGGCAATGGAAGGACCCGTCAACTCTACCATTTAAGCTAAGCCTTACATTAAATGGTAGAGTGGCCAGGTCCTGTGATTGCCACTTTAAACTTAGAAATGTCTATGTTGCTCTGTTTGATGATGTACAAATGAAGTGCCAGCATGCAGTATCTTCGCAATATATAGCAGTCTGCATGGAGAGTCATCAGAAATGTGCTTTGGGTGTTTTCTCGTAAGTCTGCATTCCATCATTTTCACGCTTCTTGTAATCAGAATTTCTTTGTCTACATAATGGTTGTCACTCATACTGTTGTCGGGAAACCGAACCGTACCCATCAATCCATATTGACTTCACAGAAACTTCAGTTACGACAAGTTAAATCGCTTTTGGGATTGTTCAGTTTTGCCTGCAGAATAATACCCGGGGGGAAAGTTTTCTGTAAGAAGCAACAGATGGCAACTGCAGGACGCATCAAACCTCATGCTAGGGTATAATTGCCAATTGGAATAAAGAAGGATTTACAGCATTTTCGTTAAAATTTCAAAAGCATGCGCATCTGGCCTGCACCGCAAGTTTCTAACAGGCAGCTGAATTTGCACATGGATGTTTCGGGATGGTGCAGGACTTGCTATTTCTAGCGCTAATTCCTATAGTTTTAGCAGTTGAACTTTGGCCGACTTTTTTACAGGGCAAAATTTTTTTTTTTTTTGGTGCGACAACCTGGGGGTTGTGCAATGTATAAACAAGCAGAACGCTGTCAGCTCCGGCAATGGAATTGCTGCGTCATTTAGTGTTGCGCTGTTTAGAGCATGATATTACATTCAGCGCCAAACACGTGCTAGGAATTGAGAATGATATTGCAGATTCCTTATTTCAATGGTCGCGTTTTAGGGATCTGGCCCCACATGCAATGGTAACAGGAACCCCATGCCCTTCTTTTGTTTGTCAGATTTTCAAACCGGAATTGAAGGACTCACAGTAACATCTTTGGCCCCATTCACCAGGAGCTCATTTCAAGCAGCCTGGTAACAATGGGTCGGTTTCTTGGGGTAGCGACGATGGTTTGATCCAGGTCAGAGCAACGACATGCTCACTTTTATTTGGCACAAATACGAAAAGGGAGTCACTAAAACTGCCATGGCAGAGTCGTTAGCTGGTATATTTTCTATGTCTCGGTCATATGGTAGGATGGATTACACCAAAGGATTCTTGATAAGTAAGGCTTTAATGTTAGGTTAGGTTAGGCGAAACTGCGCTCAGTTAGCGAAGATGTTATATGGCCAACTGACAATATGATTTTGCTGTAAATAGTAACAGGGCTTCCAAGCATAACTGTGAGCACATAAAAAACAATATTGTTTAGTGCAGCTTTTCCCCTCGCTTTCTCTGGAGTATCTAGAGTTAATGAATTAGTAGATCCTTCCAAGAGGTATTTAGGTACCGCTTTGACAGCTAGGCACATGATTGTCATGAATAATATGTTATCTTGCAAAATCCTCAGCTCCAAGACTGATCAGCTGGTTAAGAGGATCGGCGTATCTGTCCTGTTCATTTTTGTAAACAATTGGAAAGAGTACGTCCACAAGGGTCAGAACCGTGGTTAATTCATGAAGATGGTTCCCCACTTACTAATTTTCAATTTCAGGCCATTCTTAAGCATGTTTTAAAACATGTGGGTTTAGACCCAGCCATTTATAGCACCCACTCTTTCAGTATTGGGGCAACTACAGCTGCAGCGAAAAGGGGTTCTTCCATCTCTGCTATCAAATCTTTAGAAAGTTTGAAGTCTGATGCCTGTATATAAGATTCAGGCCTTAAAGATGATTATGGTGAT
Organism: Mixophyes fleayi; assembly: GCF_038048845.1. Taxonomy (NCBI): domain Eukaryota; kingdom Metazoa; phylum Chordata; class Amphibia; order Anura; family Limnodynastidae; genus Mixophyes; species Mixophyes fleayi. Next base: position 166,671,419 of record NC_134406.1, on the reverse strand, counting down.
ATTGTCAATTAAATTATATGTAACCCAGGGCTTTGCTGCTTGTCCCTTTTAGAAGGTGCATGAAGAGATCGCTGATTGGACGCATGTAACTGCCCCCTTCGAAGCACCTTGGCTCTTTGCCCCTTTTGTGAGGGGGACCCCTTGACCTGCTTTGTGAGAGCTCGTCATTGCCAGCCCAGAGGGGGAGCAGTCACAATGATGCCAGAATTAGCATTGGCCAATCGTAAGGGACTTTGTCCTGGTAACAGTGGTTGTGCTTGTTGCCGTACACTATTTGGTTTTGCTATTAGTTGACTTGCAATCTGCTCTCACCGCCACCATTTTATTTATAATTCAATAAACTGTGACCTAAATTTACAAATTTAAGAAGTTGTCTGTATCGTTATTTCCATAGGTAATAGTTTAAGATTTAACAGTTGGAGCTGTTTGGTGCACTAGATGAAAGTATCATCAGTATGGACTTTAAGGTGGGTATTCAATTGACCGAAACATTTTTTTTTTCCCGCCGTGCTAAAAATAAAAAAATCACCCGCGGGCTTTTAACTGCTATAGGGATTGTTTTTAGTTAACGCAGTGTGAAAACTATAAATATATATACCAACACTTAGCCATGGAGGTTACAGTCTTGTTCAACCACTTTGCATCATTTCAACATCCCTCTTTAAAGCTGTTATACGGTTCTTTATGTAGAATTTCACCCCCGACCAGTTCCAATCTTTGAGTATGGATGGTTTAGCCATGAGGCATGCAACACAGTCTCACTTTCCGGGCACCTGGCATGTCTGTATAAGCCTCATCAGGTGTTCCTCCACAAGCTGAACCTCCTCTCTGTCCCAGGATTTCCTCCGCACTTCTTTGCAACCTGAAAGGAAGTAGTGTGGTCCATTATGGCTCCGCAAAATACAGAGAAGGCAAAGTTTTTTTGCCTAGCAAAACTCTGTGCTACACCTACCTGTGGAAGCCATGGCTGGGCACTGGTCCCGTGTTGCCAGGCATACACCGCCTCTCTTCTGATGTGGAGTATCGACTAAAGGCTTGGCCACTTGTTCCTCTGTCACGGCGGATTGCTCATCATCTGACATGTCGCTCTGTAGTTGGACCGGTTCTGAAAAGAAACAGATATGTAAATGACCAAGGTAAAAGTCAAATGCATACATCAGACACCAGATTTTCCACTTACCGTTCGGATCAATGTGCATCTCGTCCAAATACTTGCCTTTGAATTTGGACAGTCTGCCACTCTTGAGAGCCATTAACAGTTTGCTGATCTTGGCGAGTTGGAGGGTACCTTCTGGGAGGCGGTAATACTGCCGCTGCACCCTGATGTTGTGCCCAAGGAAGTCTGCCAACTGATCCAGTTCTGTGTCATTTAGGTTGAGGACCTTCGAGAGAGTGGCAATGTGCATTCGAAGCTTCATGGAAAACATTGTGTCGAGATGCTTGGCCTTACACTCTTCGGCAAACAGTCACATGCAATCGGAGCCTCTGAAGTGTGACAAGTAAGCTGGTCTGGCAAACATGTAGACATTTTGACTATCCACTCCACATGTGTCACGCTTTTCCATTGCAGCTTGCATGGCTGGTGTCAGCAGGATGGGGACTTTTCTCCTTCATTTTCTTCGGATTTCAATGCGAGTGAAGTGCCGGCAGAGCTTCCTCTCAACCTCAAAAGCGCAAAGGACACATCTTCGTGGGGTGCCAGGGTGACTTTTGCAAGTAGTGCCCAGTGGTTAACCGTAGGCTCGGTGGATAGCCCACTTGGGTAGGTTTGCTGCTTCTCATTGAGGTACAAGTGCATCTTTATCACATCTTCTGTGAAAGGTAAGAGCTGAGGCATGTTCCACTTGGACTCCTTAAGAGTTTTCAAGGCAGCCGCTGAGATCAACTCGCTCCATCTCCCTCCATATAGCTTCCTAAAATTCCTGTCTTTTCAACCGCAGCAGTGCAGCCCTCCATCATGGCTCGGCACTTCAAAATACTCGCTATCTTTTGCAGGCTCTGCCCGACCTTGAGTGCCAGCGAGGGAGTCTTAAATGTACCTGTCTCCTTGTCATAGCCAGCTACTAGCTTCACAGCGTCTACTACATGCAGAAAGTTTGATGGGGCAGTAAAGTCTTCCATCCTCTCCAAAAGGGTATTCTGGCCTGTAGCAGTAGCCTGCCCATTTCTCTTAGCTTCTGATGGATGTACTTGTGCTTGCCAACATCTGATCCGATCCGGTTGAATAGATGCTGTCCCATCTGCATGATGAATCGATCATTTTTGACTGTGAGTAAGACTTCAACTTTGGTCATGTCACTCAAGAGCTTCCAAAAGCCACCACTGATGTCAGGTGGAACAGGCTGAGCAAAGGCGCACAGTGACTGGACTCTGTTCTTGACAGGTGTGAGCTTCTTGCCCCTTCGGTTTAGCTTACATCTCTTTATGTGTTGCCACAGGTATTTCCTTGCAAACAAGCCCTGGCAGGTTACACAGTACATGAAGCCGTCAGCATCGATCTATATGTCTGGAAGTTTGCACGGGACCATAACGCCATGGCCTGCTCTCAATGCCTCAGCATTCTATGCAAAGTTATCCCTATTGCGAAGATGTGCCAATTGCATGCACCTTTCTCTTGCGTGTTTGGGAATTTCAGTGCCCAGGCTGCTTCAGTCTCATTGTGGTGAACATGCTCAATGTGCTGGTCAATTTTAAGAGGGGCTTCTCACAGTACAACACTGCTTTTTGTTATACGCCCTGGAGCTATCACTGTTGCTGGATAGTCTTTGGACAGACACCGCGTCGTCTCTCCGATGCTCTGTGTTTAAAACACGGCTAGCAGAAGGTCAAGAATGGATGTACATAGAACTCATCTCTGGGTACCTGCACTCTGCTGCGCTGGTGTGCAACAGGGCATCACCGCTGGTGTCTGAACTGCTGTCCTCCAAAGTGTCAGGGGCATACTCGTCTCCACTGCTTTCCGAGCTTTAGTCGGAGCTACCGGTAGGCTCTGTCATGCTTCAATGTCCCCACTTTACCTTCAGCAGCAGATGAATTTGATTGTGTCTTTACCTGCATGGTGTACAAAGCGCCTGCGGGATGCAGCTATTTCTTTTTCCTGCTCCTGCTATACATTTGGACGGAGTACTGGCCTCTATCGGTGGAATGCACATACACTTTCTCCCATCCCCTCCATATTGGACACACGCTCACTTTTGTTCCGACAAATGTGATTTGCGGGAACATACCAGATTTTTATGCTGAGCATAAGGTCCCCTGCATTGATTAGCCTTGAGAAGCTTTGTGGAGACCTCAAATTTTGTCCCCACTACGACTCAGGTCCCCACAGTGTTGGTGTGTAAACAGGTCAATATCCCCACAAGCATATAAATGCAAGTACACACACACACATACACTACATAAAACCCCCCCACCACCAATTTCTACATTATAGCTAGAAGGAGTCTCTCTTTTCTGGAGGAGATTGAATTTAGGCCAATGTGTCTCCAGAACAGTCCATGGAGACACATCACGCTGATGTTCAGGCTGGAATCTACGCTCATTAGAGGTGCGAAGAAAAATATGCACTGCCAGACATTGCAGTGATGTCCAACAACATATCACTGGCAATTGAATCTCCCCACAAAAGTCCAATGCACACTCTCCTTTATTACCTGCCTATTTCAGATAGGCACAATGTAATTGATGTCCCCTCTCTGTAAAATTCACGTGAGTTGGTGGAACATTTCACCCTATGTAAATAGAAAAATATTTGGCATAACTAAGTGAACTCCAGCCAAAACAAAATATTACGTTTTGGGTGGCGTTCTTCTGTGAGTTCCTCTTTCTGCAAGATTCTCCAGTTATTGAACGATGGCAGAAATATCAAACTGTATCCGCTTTAAAATTATTAATGGCTGTGTTGCCTTCCTCTCAAAGCCTAATGCTGTAGCCAAAAAGAAACAGAAAAACCATGGTCTATAAAAAACGAAACAGCTAATTGGGGGAAGACTGGGACTGACTGTGGATCAGTTATGCTCTACAGAGTAATTATGCTATTTCAAAGGACTTTACATATCACCAACATCTGTAACTAAGAGCCCACGAGAATAAGGCTAAAGAAAACAAGGCATTATCTAGTTACTGTAGAATACATACATGCACATGTTTGAATTTAGTTGTAAAAAATTATATTCCAGCACTTGTGTCATAAACACTCAAGGGCATAATACAGAGTCTCATTAAAGACCCAAGAACAACGCTATGAAACAAGACAGGGTGTTAAGGGTCAGTGGGTTGCTAGCCACTTCTTAATCTATTTTATACAAAAATTACTGCCAGAAGAAAGAAGAAATTCTGCAACTTCACACATCGTTTCTAAGCAGCACCACAGATCTGAAATACACACAAGTTGTAAAAAGAAAATACACTGAGGATTTATCAGGAAAAGTGAGGTATTTACCTCCATCGCCCTACAGTCACTAAATCACACTAAATGGCAAAGGTCACTTTTGCATTTAAAAATCTTTAACACTTCTGTAACACTGTGAGAAAAGATAGATGACGGACCATATCCTAGAAGTCTGATTACTGAAAACTGTCTCATATTCTTACAAACTTTGCAAATGTGGAATCATAATGTGCTGCGGACATTAACATAATAGGGCTGATGTAGAGTTAGTTGCAAAATGGTGAGCAAATTAATTTTAAAAAAGCAGCATGGAAAATGAGCGTTTTTCCACCAATATGCAGAGCCCTACGTATATCAAGATGTGTTATCAGCTGCATATGTGCCTAGATTCGACAGTCAGCATCAACAAGCCCTCTAGCATTGTTTTCTGACCATGCGTAGAGCGGTTTCACACATGATATGCTATACAAACTGGCATGCCTCCCACTCTGCATCAGCCCAAACGTCTGCAATGGGTTAAGGGACAAAAAGGAAAATATGCCTCCAAGGGCATCCCATCTGGTTCCATACTGATTTATTCAGGCATATTAAAAATTGCTGATGATAGAAAAGATAAGTATATATAGTTCATGATCCAGTGTCAAATTGATAAACAATTCACTATTAGGTATAGTTTGGGATAGAGAAGATCTGGGTGGTTGGGTGTGAACATAGAGTTAGAGTAGAGCTGGCATAGCTTGAAGGGGCAAGGACCTGTTTAAATTCTTCCTTTTGGACCAAGACAATTCTGGTGACACCCCAATTGCAGCCACCTTCCAGTTTCACAGATGTGCATTATAAGCTGAATGTCACGGGCACTAGGAGTTGCTTACCCGAGTTTCACCAGATGGAACTCTGCTAGAGAGGCAGGGTTATGGCACGCACCTCAAAGCAGGCAGGTGAATGATTGGAGCGACACAAGAGCAGGAGAGTAGAGATAGTCTGAGGAAGTCAGCGACTTGCAGCTATGGTTAGAGGAAAGTCAGCGACTTGGAGCAGTAAACTGATGGCTGAAGATAATGTAGACACGAGGAGTGGACGTGAATAGGTGATGGTAGGTAGAGGACGGAGTCAGTGGTCTGTGTACAGCAAGTTGTACCACTGCAGTGATGGGAAGAATAGTACTGGTGCAGGTAGGAAGCAGGGTAGTCGGTGGTCTGCGTTCAGCAAGTTCTACCACTGCTAAGGTGAGGAGTCTGGTCCAGGTGTAGGTAAGTAATAGGAGAGTCAGTGGTCTGCGTATAGCAAGTTGTACCACCACTGTGATAGGAGGACTTGTCCAGGTGCGAGTAGGTAGCAGGGAAGTCAGTGGTCTGCGTGCAGCAAGTTGTACCACTGCTGTGAGAAGGAATGAGGACTTGTACAGGTGCAGGAGAGTGAAGTTGAAAGGCAAACTGTGGCTGTATGGAAACAGCGCGAGTAGAGCAATGTCTTGTGAGGCAGAGATGGAAGGCACAATGAATAGTCTGTATAGAGCAGATGCCTTGCAGGGAGGAGAAGCTGGTCACAGCAGATATGCACAATAACGCTAAGTAGTAGCGTGAGGAGATATCGTAGCTTGAGTGAAAGCTTGTCCTAAATGAAGCAATGCAGTAACACAGTCTATATGGGTACTTGTACCCTGTGCAGCAAACAACAATGGATACAACTGGTATGCGAGCAATAGGCAATAGTCAATAGTCAGTAGAGCATACCCAGTTGTGTAGATCCGGAATCAGCTGAGAAGTGAAGCGTTGTAGCGGTATGGGAACCGCCGCTGAGTTGAGCAGGGAGCAGCGTGGAAGCTGAAGCACGAGTAGAGCTGGAAGCAGTTTGGAAACTGTACACACGAGTAGAGCTGGAAGCAGTTTGGAAACTGCACACAGGAGTAGAGCTGGAAGCAGTTTGGAAACTGCACACAGGAGTAGAGCTGGAAGCAGTTTGGAAACTGCACACAGGAGTAGAGCTGGAAGCAGTTTGGAAACTGCACACAGGAGTAGAGCTGGAAGCAGTTTGGAAACTGCACACACCTATAGAAGTTCACTGGGAGTGAGACTTCAAGATCAGGCCACTACCTAAGGCTGCAGGTGCCTTAAGTAGGGAGGGGTGATGATCCATCAATCACATTAGTGGTCAGGTGTAGTTGTTAAAGGGACCTGCGCATGCCCAGTGCGACAGGATGGCGGACGGCCGCGGTTCCACACAGGTGTGAGCGGGAAAGATGGAGAACCACGTACCAGAGTGGAGGCACTCACACTCCGGTGAGTGACACTGAACGTGTACCTTATTGGATAGAGAAAGGAGTCATGTTGTATTTATATAATCCTGATAGAAATGTTAATAGTGTCCTAGTCTTGGGTTCTGTGCTTCAGCATTTCAGAGATACAGCCTCTCATTTAACATCCATTTTGGTAGATTGTTTTTTGCTTATGGTGATTCAATGCTTGGCCTGGCCTCTGTTATGATGGCTAACAGGTCTTCTGGTTATTTGTTCTTTGAGTTCTCTGATATATTCTTGTAACCTATTCTAACTTATTTTCCTTTCTTCTTGGTTGTAGATTTCAATATGGTAACTGCTGACTGCCTGTGACTTTAAACTGCCAGACTCCATTTTCTGCTACATTGTTAATTCCTCATAAATGTGGATGTTACCTTGTAGCAAAGCTGCAACAATTAAATAATGGCCTTGGGCTGGCTTTCATTCTGCATGTATGTCCAATATATTTTACTTTGCAAGCATCACTTTGGTAGGGTTTTTGACCTTCCATCCCTCCTTCCTCTTTTCCCCTCCCCTAGCCCCCATTCCCCACCGATATAAATGTATAAAATTACAGAGGAGACACTTTGAATATTAATACTTTTATGTCAAATATGTTGATTGTATTTTTCCTGTTGTTTCCTCTTTAAATAAAGAGTTTAAAAAAAAAGAAAAAAATATTGTGTATGATAGTTAATTATCGTAAAGAATATTTGTCTGACACTGATCACACACTGGTAACAGAATCTTTACAGATCAAAGGCAATTAACTTTTTGCACATGTGAGGCCATAACATTAATGAACCGTATGGTACTAAAGAAAATGACTGGACATCCACATGCCTCGGCACAGAAAAGGCATTTGAAAAACTCCAAGAACTGTGGACCCACAATGCTTTTTAATGTACACGAGTGTGCCTACTTATTGGACAAGCACATTTTAATGTGCACGCAGGGTCTTTGGAAACACCCCTATAAAATTAGTCTTCACTTAGTTTGTGAGTTGATGAATTCTCCAGAATATCTGCATGCCTGAATCAGTATAACCACATCTAACACCTACTGACCACAACTTTAGGACCACTCCTTTATTAATTTAAACTATTATGCCTCTTTTCTAATACACTGTTTAGTTAAGATTCATTAATAGCTCCAAATAATCATGATACTGATGGGACAGTCTTAATTGGGTGTCACTTTTGTGTGCTTTGAAACTTTTTATTACATTTATGAGGTGTATCATGAAATGCTCTTTTCTGCAGAAGTGTAACTAATTAATAAAAAATGTATCCTACTAAAAGTATAGGGGTGAGATGGGGAATTTTGATCTGCTGTAGAATTCAAGTTTCTGGAGGAAGGGGGGTAAAAGAAGGTGTGTGCCATCCCGCAAAACGGGAACATCCCTGTAAGTATAACAATGCAACAAAAATAAAAATTCTTCATAATATATCAGTCCATTACTGAATTTGCAACAATATATCATATGACCAGTCTTCTATGGACATTTGAACAATTGCATATTAGATCGTCTTTGGTAAAGTTGAAAATACAATTTGCATTATGATGTGTTTGTGTTTGATCTTTTACATGTTCCAACAGGAGAAAAAAGAATAGGATATCCTTACAACAAGAAAGAGAATTACCACATCCTACAGAACTATCTGATTGTTTTTGAATACATATTATGGACAGATTTGTTGAAATTTCATGTCAATTATGACAATTTGATTCCTTGGGCTAGATTTACTAAGCTGCGGGTTTGAAAAAGTGGGGATGTTGCCTATAGCAACCAATCAGATTCTAGCTTTAATTTATTTAGTGCATTCTACAAAATGAAAGCTAGAATCTGATTGGTTGCTATTGGCAACATCCCCACTTTTTCAAACCCGCAGCTAAGTAAATCTAGCCCCTTGTGTCCTAAGCACCATTAACACTCTCTTTTTGCTGTATTGTTATATGAATTGTGGTTTTTCTGGATGAGAACCAGTGGTGGAGATTGCTGCATGTGACTCAAGCGCAAGTCAATCTAAAAAAACACAGTATAGTTTTGTTTATCCCTGTAAGTATGTCTTCATCACCCTTTCTCATTTAAACAATCACAGTGCGTAAGACGAAAACTTGTTTTTCCAAAGTAATCTCTACTTATCAAGGAATGTGCTGATCTTACCATTGTCTGATGGAAACTTTTGCACACCTCCTGAGTGCAAGTATGAAAAAGTACATGTGACTTACAAATGAGTATTTACAGTGCAGTTTTATGCTAACCTTCAGGGATTTGACAGTCAATTCTGTTGATACTCAACAAACACACATTAAAGATCATGCATAGACACAGAACAATAGAAGTCCACATCGCTAAAACCATTTCTTCCAATTTCATGATATTATGCATCTGCAGTAAATACTGTATCTGTGAATCTAAACAGTCGCTGCTGCAGTCTTAGTGTTATTCCTCTGTATCGATTGCTTTATGTAATCCTCTTTTTTTGTACATGCTTTGTAAGTATTTGTGAAAATTACATAATAGGGGATCATTATTTTTTCAATCTCCATGCTTTAGAGTTTTCACTTACCCCTTCTGCTCTTCACATGTTAGATTTATTGCAGTTCTCACATTTGATGTTAGCCAAATTGCTAATGAGCTCCCAGTAGTGTTAAAGAACTGAGCTTTACTGTTGCACAAGAACTCTATTTTAGTTATTTCCTATCTTCACTGTACCAGTAAATACTTCAGTAAACTGTGTTTAAGTAAAAAAAAAAGAGTAATTTATTACTGTACCGAAAGTGTAAAAATGAAATAAATGCTAGCAATGTCACACTTTTTTTTTGTCACAGGGAAACTGTACCTAAAGTATAACTCCTCCATGTCTCTCTCATTCTATCCTCCTCCGTGTCTCTCTCATTTTTGCCCCCTTTGTGTCTCTCTCATTAACCCTCTGTGCCTCTCTCATTGCATACCCCCCCCTCTATAGGTCTCATTGCATGCTCTATTTCCAGTGTCGGACTGGGGCATGAAAGGCCCACCGGGGAACTGCAACGCTAGGGGCCCACCAGAGGGGGTGTGGCCAGCCATCATAGAGGCGAGACCAGACACTAGAGTGGGAGTGTTCAGCCCACAAAGGACATCTAGCACCATAGTGTAGTATATAAAGAATCCAGTGTGTATATAAATAGTACACATTCATGACCTGCTCTTTAGATTGGGCAGAACAGTCACCAAAAATCGGGATTGTCCCACTAGAATGAGAACATTTGACAGACTGTCCTACCTGTTCTTCTCATTTTCACAACCTGTGGCTGCTGGTTTCTTTAGTTATGGCTTGTCTGGAACCTGAAATGTTGGTGGCCCTATTTGGAAAAAAATGGGTGCATTTAGAAAAGTTCAACCAGCCCTGGCGTTAAATCAATAGGACCCACGATTAATTCTTAGGCCTTCCTCCAGCCCCAACATTAAAGTAATAGTATTCCCATTTAATAAACAAACCTATTTCCCTCCCTCAAAACAGCTCCAGCAATAGATTAATAGCATTTATGTATTATAAATATACCTATTTCCCGCCATCGTAACTGCAATTAAATAATTCATATTCACATTTAATAAAAAGACCTCATGCTCCTCAAACACAGCCCCACATTCAATTAATAGCCCCCAAACCACCCCATCTTAAATTAATAGTCCCCACTATAAAATTAAATTGCCCCACCATCACCCCACAAACAAAATAGCACCCATTAGTTAGACACCACCTACAACACACATTACATTGCCACAAGCCCTCTGTGCCATCACACACACATTACTTTGCCCCTTCATCACCATGCTGTGCCTCCTTATGATCACACTGCACCCTCCATGCTGCTTTTGTTCTCCCCTTCTCCTGGCTCTCTTTATCACACTGTGACATGCTGCTTTTGCTTCCCCTTCCCCTGGCCCCCCTTCATTACCCTGTGCCATGCTGCTTTTGCTCCCCCCTTCTCCTGGTCCCCCTTCATCACCCTGTGCCATGCTGCTTTTGCTCCCCCCTTCTCCTGGTCCCCCTTTATCACCCTATGCCATACTGCTTTGGCCACTCTTTACACTCTGCATTGCTACTTTGGCCCCCCATCACACTCTGCCATGCTCCTTCGGCTCCCCTTCACACTCTGCCATGCTGCTTTGGCCCCTCTTCACACTCTGCCATGCCGATTTGGCTCCCCTTCACACTCTGCTATGCTGCTTTGGCCCCCCTTCATACTCTGCCATCCTGTCTTTGCCCTCCTTCACTCTCTGCCATGCTGCCTTTGCTCCCCCTTCACTCTCTGTCATGCTGCTTTGACACCCCTTCATACTCTGCCTTGCTGCCTTTGCCCCCCTTCACACTGTGCCATGCTGCCTTTGCTCCCCCTTCACGCTCTGCCATGCTGCCTTTACCCCTCTTCATACTTTGCCATGCTATCTTTGCTCCCCCACCCCCCTTCACCTCACTCTTCACTGAACGTCTTCATCACGCCCGACATTCAGTGCGGATGGAGCAGAAAGGAGGGACTCCGGCGCTGTGTTCACGTGAGTGATGAAGAGGGGAGCGATCAGGGTTGGGGCCTTCCGAGGGATAGCCCGGCTCCACGGCAGGCCAGTCCGACCCTGCCTCCCTCTATAGGTGTGATTGCAGCCCCCCTACAGGTCTCATTGTAGCCCCCCATATGTTTCATTGTAACCCCCCCATAGGTCTCACTATAGCACCCCACCATAGGTCTCATTGTAGCCTCCATTGTAGCCTCCAGTGATTACACTTCCTCTCTGTGGGGCTGGCAGAGACAGTTATTAGTCTCATGAATTTTAAAATGCACGAGGCTAATCTTTCTGTACACACTCCTCGGAACGCTGTCTGAGCGCTCCGATGGGTCTGTACAGAAAGATTAGCCTCATGCATTTAAAAATTCATGAAACTAATAACTGTCTACAGCAGCGACATAAGTGCAGTGCTCAGTGCTTTCATTAAATTTAAATAATATTTATTATTCAAATAATAATTCAAAAGGGCTTTGTGAATATAATCCTCTATGGCTCTAAATTAGCATGCAAAAATTACAAAATCAAATTATTTAGTGTTTGTACACCGTGATTGAATTCATTCCCACATGATTTTTTATGTGCATATAATATTTATGATCCTATAATATGCTGTCAGAGTCGAGTCTGAATGTTATCATTATACACAGATTACTTTTACTGTATTCTTCTTAACCAATTTTTGGAGTAACAGACACCAAATTAATTTGATTTTACTATTAAGGCTGTGTAAATTGCTGATCCACTTTTAATCCAATATTTTACCCTCATGAGAAGTTTAGAAAATGTTAATACAAATTAAAGAAGTTTGAGGTCTTAAACAATTGAATGTTTTAGTGAACCCGAGTGCATCTGTAATAACACTCTGGTCTTAATGGAAATTCAGCATTGGAAAACAGATTGACTGTTTATGTATTGACAGAGCCTGTCACTGGTATCACGGTTGCAGGGGCTGTGGTTGTTATGGGAGACTTGAGGCTTGATTTACTAAACCTTCTAATAATGGAGGTGTTGCTCATAGCAATCAATTAGATTCCAGCTGTCTTTTAGCTAGTACATTATAGGAAATGATAACTAAAATCTTATTGGTTGCTATGGGAAACACCTCCACTTTTCCTTTTTTAGCAACCCTACCCTTTGATGATGCAGGTCAATCTGCTGCTGACTCCCCTACATTGCTTCTCTAAGCATGTGCGGGGTCCAGAGTAAGCTCATTAAAGTTCTGGTTGGGCTTTTAGCTCGAAACTGAAAGCTTCACTGCTCAGTCACCGTCTACTGTAAATAAAAGAGCAGAGCGTGGGCCTGTAGAGGATTAATTAGTATTGCTAAGCTTCCCTCCCAAATTGTGTTATGGTGCCCTGGTAGTGCTTTTATTTTTTTCCTGGAGCCACTGCACTGACGCCCGGCGATTTAAATTAAACAAACTCATTGGCTGACAATGGGGAAGAGAGGTTGCATTTAATTATTTCATATAACATACTGCGGGGCTTTTCCTCCATGTCAGTGATAATCTGAGAATGTGTCTCTGCACTGTGTTGTAACAGAGGAGCAATATCTGTAAAATATCCCTTCTTTGCTTGCCACCCCCAGCTTGGACCACACAAGATATGAAGTGTGGGGGTGCAGTGCCTGAGGGGGTGGTATCCTTAGGGGGGGGGGGCACCTGAAGTAGATGGGTGTCTACCTTTCCACCAACCCTATGTATTGAATGTCAGTTAAGTTCATTTATTCACCTTGCATCTCCCCTAGGAGAAAGGTTTTTATAAATCAAATTTCTTCAGGACAGAAGGAAAGATTCCTTAGATTTATGAGAATAATAAGGTGGTAAATAATTGATTTGGGTGAGTATTTATTACAAATAAACTAATAACACTAATGGGGTTTATTTCCACTAGTAGGTATACATTTGTGGAACTACATGTTCCCGAGGACCCTGGATGTCAGGGCATAATGGTGTTTGTATTTCCACAAGCTCTAGCACATTTTGGCAGCCATAGACATGCTGACACTTATAGTTCTACCTAGGGCCGTAATTAGGGCCGTGCATCAGGTTCCACAGGGCGCAAGGCTGAGAGATCAGTCACTCTGACTGTCACAGTGACAATAACAGACAGAGTAGATCTCTGCCTTTCATTCCGGTTATCATATTGCCCCAGACTGTTTTACCAGAATACAAGGTATGCTATCTCGAGTTCATCTGTCATGTTTCTCACATCGATGTGCTTTCGGTGGCTGCCACCTACCCTGGTACCAGCCACCTGTTTCTATATTCTACAGATGCAGATCAGAGATCAAATTCTCTCTCACCCTATCTCCTTCCTCCCTACTGTCCTCCTTCTTTCTCTTCCCCTCCTCTCTATCCACCCCCCCCCCCCCCTCCCTCTCTCCTCTTTGCTTCACAGGTAAGAAACTCACATGGGGCATAGCAGCAGAGGTTAGGGACACACAGGCAAATAGAAACACAGGTTAGGGAGCATTGAAGCACATGGGACACACATAGGGCAAAACAGCAGAAGTTAGGTACACAAATGGGTCATAGCAGCACAGGTTAGAAACACACAGGGGGAATAGCAGCACAGGTTAGGAACATATATGGAGCATAGCAGCCCAGGTTAGGAACACACAAGGGCCACAGCAGCAGGGGTCAGGAACACAAATGGTATTGGCAGGAAACATATTATCAGGGCATTTGAGCTGTTATATGCAATAGGTGTCAACGGCGTTGGTAGTAGATGTTAAACCACAAGAAGGTTCTAATCATAACCAATTTGTTGGTTTTATTTCAGAACTTGTTGTAACAGATGATATATACATTTATACAGCTGCTCACAGTTGATACTGACTGTAGCAGATAGGCAGTATGACAAGCTTATGCAGTTAATGTACTTAAGACTATTATAGTACATTATATATGCAGATGGTAGTGAGATTATATTGTGGGCAATATCAGAGAACAGGTTGCTTATATATATTTTTCTACCTCCGCTCACTTGATATATCTATATATAAAGTTTACACAAAAGGATGCAGCTCCAATTATAACTTCTTTTCAGTTCAAATGTCACTGTAAGAATCAGCTGAGAGACAAATTTTGGCTGGAGGCTGCCCACTTCCTTCTTCACTAAACCACAGGGGACATAACTACCAAGAGAGAGACAGAGGAGACAGATCGTAGTGTTCCATATTAACATCCTCCATGTCTCCTGTTGCAAGAAAAACATTTATGCTTTATCAAACACATCTTGTGATAAAGTCACTTTCCTGTAACAAGAAAATGGGTTAGTCAAACAAAAAAACATATTAACAAATGAGATATATCAACATTAATTAATTATTCATTCTAGTCCATATCTTGACAAGAATATGTTTAACAAGTGTGATGCCAGTCCTTTCCTTAACATGTCAGCGGCATTATCCTCACTTGCCACATGCCTCACACTGATGTTCATATTTTAATCTTGGCAAAGAAGACCTAACTCAAATAAAGTCTCATTCAGCCATAACGCTTTTTTTGCCGTTTCTGTAAATGCCATGTATTCTGCCTCGGTGGTGGATAAGGAAACAGTGGTCTGCTTTCTACTTGTCCAGCTTACAGGTAGTTCAAATAGATATCCATGTATGAACGATGGTCATCCTCATCTGATCCCCAATCGGCATTACAGAAATTTCTAAAGTTGAATTTTTAGATTTTGTAAATTTCAACTTTAAATGGCTTGTGCCTTTCAGTGTAGTCTCCAAGGATTGATGGCAAACTGACTTACACGGCTTACTGCATGTGTTATGTCAGGGCGAGTTCCAACACTAGCATACATCAAGCTTCCAACAGTGCTTTGGTTCATCATCAACATTTATTTATATAGCACCAGCAAATTCCGTAGCGCTTTACAATTGGGAATAAGACAATACTGGGTAATACATACAGACAGAAAGGTAAGAGAACCCTGCTCGCAAGCTTACAATCTATAAAACAATGGGAGTTTGAAACACAAGGGCATGTGCTACATCATATTGCACAATGGACGAGCTAGAATGCAAAGGTAAAAGTATTGACTGGGCTGTGTGTGTGGCAATGTTGGTCAGAGGGTTGTTGTCTTGTGTTAGCTGTGTAGAGGATGGTAATAGGGTAATCTAGGGAGATTAAGATGTCTGAAGAGGTGGGTTTTCAGTGAACGCTTGAAGGTTTGAAGACTAGAGGAAAGTCTTTCTGTGCGAGGGAGGGAATTCCACAAAGTGGGTGCAGCCCGGAAAAAATCCTGTAACAGAGAATGGGAGGATGTGATGAGAGTGGAAGAGAGACGTAGATTTTGTGCAGAACGGAGGTGTCAAGTTGGGAGATATTTTGAGACAAGTGAGGAAATGTATGTCAGTGCAATTTTGTTGACGGCCTTGTATGTTAGTAGAAGAATTTTATATTGAATTCGTTGAAATACAGGCAGCCAATGTAGAGACTGACAGAGTGGCTCAGCAGAGGAATAACGGTTTCCAAGGAAAATCAATCTAGCCACTGCTGTTTCAACTCTCATCTCCTCATTGCTTGTTGGTGACATTTCTTTGGTCTTTTTAAGCTTTTGACTATAGGAGTACACGTCAGACATACCTTATTTTGTTTGTTTCATGGATTTTCTGTGGTTCACAGAAGGCTATATTGTAGAATTCCTTGAATATCAGATGCTGGAGGGATGGTTAGATGAAGAAAGAGCCGGAGTAGTGATGTGAAATCCCAGAGCACAGGTGAACCAGGAGACAAACCAAAAGGGAAGGCAACAGAACAACAATGACCAGCCCAGGAAAGAGAGAGACAGACATAAATAAGGAACTCCCAGGGAACTCACAGTTTAGGTGTCTTGAAGGAACTCCCAGGTGCAGGAGATAATAGGTGCAACAAGTTAACCCCTAGTAATGACAAAGGAGAAAAGGCACAATAGCTGCACCTCTGGTGAATAGAGGTACTGCCAAATAAACATTAATGTAACAAGTCCAAGGTCCTGGAGGCAGGAGCTGCCAATACAAGCAGCATTCAATGCAGAAAACTGCAGGCAGATACTGACAGTAAGAATAGTAGAACAGGTAAGTAACACACATGGGGCATAGCAGCACAGGTTAGGAACATACATGCGGTATAGCAACACAGGTAAGTAACACACACAGGGGGGTGTGAGGTGAAACGAGATATTAATATCACCCTAACCAGCCTGTCCCTCGTTTCTCACAAAATGTGGATTATAGCATGTACTTTTTATGGAACTTGCTTTTGTTCCCCAGCTCTACAGAGTACAATTGCAGTGTCTAATTACATGTGGATAAGGGGACATTGTAGCTCATTGTAAATATGTATATTGTTTATTGTATATTGTTGATGTGGCAGTGAGGTTGTAATTCATTGTCCTTAAAGTGAAGCCAAGGGGGTTATGAGTCGGGATCAGGTTGCAAGATACTGATGAGGGGGAAGGCTAATAAGTATCCATTGTTCTCATAAGACTACTCCAGACGTTTGGTCTACAATCTGGCAGGGGAGTTTCTGTGAAAGTACAGCTCATCTCCACTCCCCTCTCCAACTCTCTAGTCCAGGACTCACCAATGTTTAACAAGCAGAGACCCAGGGGTTTGCCCAGGGAGGGGAAGCACTGTGAAAATTTGACCCTAGATATAAGGAGCCACTCCAGGGAGGAGGCGATGTTCATTCTGGGAATTGATGGCTGGAAGCTGCAGGGTGGCTGATGGCTCTACCAGTGAAATACATCGGCAGATCCATGGGTCGTCAAGCCTGGACAGCCAGGCGACTGTAACTCCTTAAGCTAGTGGGGTAAGGGACAGATGATGTGGTGAACCTGCCTGGCATTTATTTACTGCTGTGTGTACATAATATTCTAGTGATTGTTTTTGTTACAATAAATGTACTGTTGTACTTTTCTAACTGCATTTGCCTGAATGACTAATAAGAACCTTAGAAGGTACTGGGTATGCTTTCCTGGCCTAGGAATGCACCCGTGGGTGGCTAGCCAGAGTGAAGTGGGTAGAATTGGGCCAGAAAACCCGGTATCTTCACAGGGGGCATAGAAGCACAAGTTAGGGAAAAAAACCCACTGTGCATTCTGCCCATCAAACCTATGCAATACCTTCTAGATAGAATTGTTAGCCAAATATGTCCCATTTTAGATATCACTATGTAGACATCACAGTCTGTAGTAGACATGCTGGTTCACGCTATTGCAAAATAAACACCAGCGATCTTATGTTGTTTACAAAAATCCCCCTTGTACTTTATTGTTAATGGTAACGGTAGTTATCAGTAGTTAATGGTAGTAAGAATGAAATTGATTTGTGACTGTTTTATTTCCTACACATTCTATAAACACGTTAATATTTTGTAATCTTTCCAACTCTCACAAGGCGAATAACACCCATAAAAAGCACCCATAAAGGATTTCATATTAAAATAATGTATGTAGAGAGGACAAAATGGAGAGCATGAGGTAAAGCAATACACAAAATAATTTAATTTAATGTCAGGGCTGCTGGTGGTGGGGAATAGTTCTGTTAAACTTTTTGGGGGAAGGTGGCATAATTATTAAACAAGGTTGCTATTAATTTAATTAGGACTGGTTTGTGGAAAAAAATAATGCATATTTATTAAATGTGAATTTTAATTTAATTGGGGCTCATTTTGGCAGTAAGGTCTATTTATTTAACAAAATCTACTTATTTAATGTTGGGCTAGTTGGGGGGAGGGAGGCCTGTATTGTACACACGCTGGTCAAGATTGCAGGAGGTGAATAGTAACTATCTCTTTCCAAACAGGGTCCCATCATTCCAGAATCCGGGCAATCAGCAGCCAAGCTTAAGACTCCAGCAGCGAAAGGTAGTCAAAGCTGCAACAACTGATAAGAAAGAACAGCACATGATTGGAGGGCGGCCTGGCGTTTGTAAACGCTCTGGTTCTACAAGCCCAACAGGATCAAGCAGCCAATGGCTGACAAGGCTTGAAGGTTACTCTACCAACTATATAATTTGTTTTCTCCCTCTTTTGTGTCTAACGTAAAATACAAATGATATAGTAGATAAATAAAGAATGCTAGAACCATTCATATGAATGTTGTTGGCAAAATGCCTTATCGCTGGACAGTGTGAACATGCCCTAATAAGAAAGGAATGTTATAATTTTTCAAGCAGCCTTTGGTGGTCTAATTATTGGTATAACCTCTAGACAAATAAACTGTGTTTTATCCACTCTTGAGGCTGTGTTCTGCTAATAGTAGGCAACAGATGATAAATAATCTTTGCATATATTAAAATGTATGGTTTTCTGCTAAATAACACTGTCGTCCTGAATACAAAGTATTTTAGTTCTGTGAAATAATGCATTGGCAGCTATGTTTTTCATAAAGGTAGCCTTGTTATGTAGTATATTCAGGCCACAGAAACTACACATTTTAAGTTTGTTCAGGTGCAGGATGCCAGTTACTATTCATTTCTTAATGAAAAATGTAAGATGAATTGTGCATATTTTTCTGACTATTTGAAATTAAATAAGCATTTATATTCCCTTTATGCAATAAATTTCCTGATTCAGTGGGCTATTTATTACTAATAAAGAGAAATTGAACCAAATAATGGTCAGGTTACCTCATGTATACATAATGGGTTTATAGTCAGCTTGTAATACATTTGGCTCTCCTGTGTTCCATCTGGTGAAAGTGTACATTGGATACAGCCTGCTCGGCATAACACTGTGAGCAGTTTTACAACTGCTAGGAAAACTCTAGAATGGCACACACTGCTTTGTGAAAACTTAGTTTATTAATTATTTGCCAAAACAATTAGATCAAGCTTATATATACTATAGAGCATAGGGAATTAGACTACCTTAATAGACATAGCTGTTTCTAGATAGAAGCAGGCAGTGCCAGAGTGCTGAGTGCAGTTCATTAGATGGAGCCGAGAGGAAGAGAAGTGTCCTTGTTTATGTGAAAGGTGAAATTCCATTTTCAATGTTCACACTGGAGACGTAATTACACCTTGACTTTGGGCCTCTACGCTTAGATAACCCTCTCAGCGCCCTTCAAGCAGCATTTCTTAATGAAAAATGTAAGATGAATGCTCTCTACTTGTAAAAGATACCTCCACAAACTACAAATGTGCTTAGGTAGGCAGAAAAATCTGAACTGATACAATGTCCAAAAATACTGTATAATTGCAGAAGTCCACTGTCTTACAACTTACCCTTTCATTAACTTAAACCTCAATCTTTGTACTAAATATACTGTTACATATACCCACATTTATATTTGTTATGAGAGTGAGGGGATATTGGAACTGCCTTTATGACATATGAAAACTTTGTGTGTTTGAAGATTTTATTAAATTGGACAAAGTGTGTCTATGTACTATGTAAATGTACTTCACCAAAATGTACCACATTAAAAGTATAGAAGGAGACCCGTGCAGTGATTGCCCAAGCCTGGAAATCAGCTACGCTGCCCTCCATAGTCAAGATAATCTCTAAGGTTCAGTTAAGTTGTGACATGGAAACGTTGGGAGTCCCTTACTCTTCCTCTGCCTCCTGTCCCCACATCATATGGTTTGCATGGAATCATTATGTCTCCAAGTCCTTAGTCCTGCCTGCCTTCGGGGGCACTACGTGTAACCCCCCTGTCACAGGCACTAGGAGTCTTTACCCAGGGATCACCAGGTGGTAAGCTTACCAGAGCAATGTAGATGGTAATAGTGTGCTCTGGTAGCAGGTTGATCACGGAACAGGCAATAGTAGGTGATGAGATGCTCAAGAAAGTCTATGACTAGCAGCACTGGTAATATGGAGGTAATAATACACGAGGAACTGTATGGACAAAGGCAAGTGGAGGTAGTCAGTGGTCTGCGATAGCAAGTTGTACCACTGCTATAGTGAGGAGGAATGTCCAACAGAAACGAGGAGGTGATGAGAGTCAGCGGTCTGCGGATAGCAAGTGGTACCGCTGTCTGAGTGAAGGAATGGAATCCAAGTGGAGGTATCCGGGAAGTCAGTGGTCTGCGGTAGCAAGTTGTACCACTGCTATGTGAGAGGAATGGAACAGGTGATACCGGAACAGGAATCAGTGGTCTGCCTTCAGCAAGTTGTACCACTGAATATATTTGTGAGGAGGTGTACGGGGAGGGACTGCAACACAGGATGTACACGGGCACATTAAACACGATCCACAGTAATATGCACAATAGATATAAATGACTGAACAGGTCTGCAAATGTAGGAAATCTCTGAAGTAGTCCAGCACAAGGTAACACAGTCAATGATGGCAAAAGACTCAGCGGATTGCAGACTCCAGAGGAGAACCAACACAGTCCAGCAAGATATGCAATACACCAGCACAGTCAATGAGAAGTATGCATACCGTGGTTCAGAAGGCAGTCAGATAGGAGTGCAGTGATACCTGGGCGGCAGGAGGCCGACAGGATGAGAAGTCCCTGGATGTAAGAGGCAGAAGTCTAGTAGGTGCAGCGCACAGGTAAGTAGACCAACAGGGACACGAATCCACAGGAATCAGTAACACATGGAACTGGACTCATGGAGCACCCAGGAGAATGGAGATGATCTAGCAGAGGAGTAGCTGATGAGATACGAATCCAATGCTGACAGGAGGGTAGAGACCAGCGGGAAACAGGAAGGCGTGGAGAGCGGATCAGCAGTCGATGGACGATAGCGCTGGCAGCGGCAGCAGGACTCTGCGGACCCACGGGAGAGATGAGATGAGGCTGACGTGCACAGGAGCAGCGGATAGGAATCAGCTCACAGTCACGATGATGAACACAGGCGAGTTGCCAGCTGGAGGCTGTAGTGCACGGAGGCAGCAGATGGGAATCAGCTCACAGTCACGATGATGAACACAGGCGAGTTGCCAGCTGGAGACTGTAGTGCACGGAGGCAGCGGATAGGAATCAGCTCACAGTCACGATGATGAACACAGGCGAGTTGCCAGCTGGAGGCTGTAGTGCACGGAGGCAGCGGCTAGGAATCAGCTCACAGACTTGATGATGCACAGGTGAGTGGATAAGGAGAGAAGGCTGTAGTGCACGGAGGCAGCGGATAGGAATCAGCAAACAGTCACTATGGAATATAATAGCGTTGAAGTGGTATAGGAGACTGTAGTGCACGGAGGCAGCGGATAGGAATCAGCTCACAGTCACGATGATACAGTTGATGGTAGAAGTGGTATGGAACCACAGTAGTAGAAGTGGTTTGGAAACCACAGAGGTAGAAGTGGTTTGGAAACCACAGGAATCAGCAGCGCTGAATACACGAGGAAACACAGGAACACCTTCAGAGACTCATGGGGAATGAGACTCCAAGATCAGGCCACGTGGTGTTGACCACAGGTGCTTAATATAGGGAGTGTACCTGATCTGCCAATTAAGTTAAAGGGACATACACTGAAGGGTAGAAAAGGGCTGCGCATGCGCAGACCCTCAGGATGGAGGACGGCCACGGTTCCTAAATGTCCGGGAAGAGGCACTCACGGTCCGGTGAGTGACACCCCCACAGTAATATCCTATCTACCATCTATGCTGCATCTCAAATTGATATATAAAATCTGTAAATTGTTGTGATTGGTACTATTTTATGCTATTGACTTGTACTGATATGTACTGCCTCCCTCTCTTCCCCTCCCCATTGCCCCCCCCCTTGTAAATTTCATTGTATGTCTTTTCTGTTTTTGTGTACCATGTAACCAAAAGGAAAAACTTTAATAAAGTCATTATTGACAAAAGTATAGAAGGAGACCCAATCTCTGTCACATCTGAGCAGGTGCAAAAATGAAGTCCTTTTGAGTCAAAATTCTTCAACATTTTTCACTAAGCGCACCCAAGGTGGCCGCCTTCCTTTCTAAATACTCCTGAACCTTTCTATAAAACAGTGTAAATTCAGTACAACTTGCTACAAAAATCACCCCAACTATGAAAGAATTTACCTTCAAGTTTAACTACTTTATGCTGGTGTCACAGACCACTACAAGACTACCTAATCCATCTAAAAATGACTAGAAACACCTAAACATTAAACTTCATGCTGCCACCACCAAGATCACACATTGAGGAATTCTTAGGTTACTGGCGTTAACTCAAAATACCATCATGAAAATTATATCCCACTACAATTCAACTTAATTTAACCAGAGTTATTGTTAGCCAAACAATCCCCTCTATTTCAGTTGTGTAGCATTTACTAACCAAGATAAAATGTGAATATGTTAGGAACACAAAAGCAGAACCTTATTAAATTAAATTTAATATGACAAATTTTTCACAATGCTTAAGGTATAAAAAGACAGCAAAATAATATACAAAAAAATAAAAAAAGAGCACACAGTATTAAAAGATAGGTGAGTGAGTTTCTTTCAGATAAAATAGCGAAAAGAAGTAACATAAAAAATGTACCCAATTTCCTATCTGTTTCGGGGTGGGGGGAGGGGCGCAGAAACATGGACCAATTCGCTAATACAGATTGGCCTCCAGGATTATGACAATTTTTCATAACTTACAGTGGTCTTTAAAACGTGATAATTCAGCCCCAGCTCTCCTACCCTATGAGGTTACTCAGAAAGACAATGTATATGCTAAAGGGGTGGGGGTGAATTCACACCTGATTGTGAATCACACTGTATTCAGAAATAGCCAGAAATTCTTAAGCATGTTTGTTCTAGAACATCAGAGATTCATATCAATACATTCAATTAACAGAGTTGCAGTGCTGGTAGAGCTCATAATGGAGAGGCTGCATACTACCAGCCGGCACTCCTCTGCCCCAGTTGAACAAAGTAAATTGGAGGAGATCATGGTCCAGGTCAATGTCGTGCCTCCAATTAGAAGATTGGTGACTATGGTAAAAAAAACGGTGAGCAAAGTTTTTTGTTTTTTTATTATAAATTACTATATTGAGCGCTGCATACCTATACAATTCTTCTAAAATTTGTCAAAACATAAAAACATTGTCCAAGGTATGGCAGACCCATATCTTTAATATATTTAAAAACGTGCAATCCTATTTGGAAACCTATTTTAAGTCTTTAAAGAGGGTTATGGCAGGGTAGCTTTCTGTTATTAGTATGTGACTTTTAGGCCCAATACATTTCTAGCTGAATGTATGTCTGCACATGTCTTTGGAAATTATTTTGGCAGTATACACTGCAGTATTCTTAGCTTTGAACATTTCACACAGGTGTAAGTTTTAAAGCATCACCTCAAGAACAAGTTGAGAGCCACCACAATCATGCTAGGGGCATCGGCAGTGGTCTCATAGTGTCCTTGGACCTCAGTCTCCTGGAGACCACAGTATTGGCCTGTATAGATGATCAGTTGGTGCATGGCGTGGTTCACATAGACACCGGCGAGAGCCCCCGCCTAACCACACTATTATCCCTCAGAGGTAAATATCAGATCACAATACATGCATAAAGAATTTAAATGACTAATGTTTTGTTCAAAGAAATATAAACACACCAAACAACAATAGAAATATTGAAGGTATTAGGAAATATACATTAGTATTTTTAGCACTTGTCAATTTGAATGCAAATAAAATTCCAAAATCCTTTGGCCTTACACTGTAACCTATCCATGCCCTATGTGGGCATGGTCTTCTAGATTACTGAGTATTTTCAAGGAAGATCACTTAGAGATTTAAAATGGATGTCTAGCTAAAATTCCCATCAAGCCAAAGATATGCTGCTTTTTCTTAATATGGTACAATCATTGTTTGTTATTTTTGACCCAACAGATACACACAGACTTCCAAATAAATATTGTTAAGAAATCTACTATTATGATGCAAATTATGAATGCTGTGGACTCGAACATGCTTATGTATTTTTTTTTCATTCACTATGTTAGCTGAAGATGCAGATACACAGGGTGAAGATGATGCCACCGTGGTGGACACCCGTGATGTTGCAGATGTTTCAACCCTGAGTGAGAAATCAGGTGGCAGTGGGCAGCCTTCAAACCTTCAACAATTTTATTCCCATATGTATGCCACAAATCAAAAATTGGAAACAAACACATATCAACTGAACACTACCCTTATCCTTCACACTTTCAAGAACATAGACACTACCTTGACCCATCTCATCAACCTTGTTGCTCTTTATGTCACCAATATCCCTTCTGTCCTTATGCCACATAATACTGCTCCTTCCCTATTACACGTTTCTACTCCTCCCCCATTGATATATTTGATCCCTCCTGTCCTAGGCCACTTTTCATCTCTCGGGCCCCTTTTCCACATCTCTCCCCTCATGCCCGTATGCCACATTTCTCCCCTCAGGACCCTATGCCATCATTATCCTCCCCAACTTTGCCTTTATTATCCTCCCCATTATTCAAACCAAGTTTACTGCACTACCCCTTTGCCATCTTCTGCCGTACTGCCCTCTGCTGTCATTCCACCCTCTGCTGCTCCTCTACCACCCAATGCAGCACCTGCTCCTCCACCACTGGTGGAATCAACATCATGGGTGACCGGTAGTCTAAAAATATTGAAAACCAAAAAAATGTTGGCCTAGGGGGTAAGCATGGGCCAAATCAGAATAGTAGTTTGTCAGCTATATCTTTTCACGTGTGGTTGTGTCACTTTTTGATGGTTTTTTTTTATGTAAAACATAATTTATTTATTTATTTTTTAAAAATAAATAAATAAATGGTTTCCTTGTTTTTTTTGTCCATTTAGTTTAAGCATTACATTTGAAGCAAACCCAAAAAGGTACTTACTTACATGTAAAGTATGAATCACATATTCTTAAAATAGTCTTTGGCATCTGGAGAACCAGGATCCAACACCTGGCCAGCGACCTCTGCCTCTTCCACCCATGGAACCCCACTCATGATAGTGATGTTAGGGAATACCACACACAGAGCAATTATGTTGCATACAATATTGTACGCATACTTAAGAGCTCCACCAGACTGGTCCAAGCAGCGGAATCTAGCTTTTATAAAGCCAAAAGTCAGCTCTATAACTGATCTGGTAGATGTATGCGCCGAATTGTATGCAACTTCTTCTGTGTCTGAATTTAAAATGAGAGTGAGGAGCAAAGGGTGTAAAAGGTACACGATGTCTCCTGTAAAGAGTAACAAAACATATGAGTAATGAGTAAATAAACATACAAACAATTTGGGATATATTTTATCATGATATGGCACTATTGTAATGTTACAATATTTGACAATTGATTCTACAATTACACCATAATGCAAAGAGTGTTAATATTTTGCAAAGGTGCTAGACTACAATATATGCCAATATATTTAGGCCAACAAAGGGCTACTTGTAAATAATGATGTCATTGAAATTATACCTAATATCCACGTGTCACCGTGTGGCCTTGTACCTCCTTTCCTCTGTTGAAGGAGTCATGGGTGCTCCCTGGCCATCCAGCATTCAGGTTCTCGAATCTAGAGAGATGCATCACATGTAGCCTGGACATTGATTGAGTGGAAATGCCTTGCAGATTTTGTAATCTATTTGCACATTATATATTATAGACTAGCATGAATCTATTCATGTTCTATTCATATACTTTAATGCCCCATCAAACTTTCTGCACCTAGTAGACGCTGTAAAGCTAGTAGCTGGCTATGACGAAGGAGACAGGTACATTTAAGACTCCCTCGCTGGCACTCAAGATCGGACACGGCTTGCAAAAGATAGTGAGCATTGTGGAGTGCCGAGCCATGATGGAGGGCAGCACTGCTGCGGTTGAAAACACACAAAATTTCAGGTAGCTATATGAAGTGAGATGGAACGAATTGATCTCATCGGCTAAGGAGTCCAAGTTTCAAAAATGTTGCTGGCTACCTTCTCCTCAAGAGATACTTCTGATCTCCATGAAGATGTGTTCCTATCGCTTTCCGAGGTTGAGAGGAAGCTCTGCCGGCACTTCACTAGCATTCAAATCCGAGGAAAACGAGGGAGAAAAGTCCCCATCCTGCTGAAACCAGTCATGCAAGCTGCAATGGAACTTCTCAGAGAAAAAATTGACAAATGTGGAGTGGATAGGCAAAATGTCTACATGTTCGCCAGACCAGCTGCCTTGTCACACTTGGGGCTCCGATTGCATATGACTGCTTGCCTGAGAGTGTGAGGCCAAGCATCCCTATGCGCTCTCGTCCACGAAGCTTCGAAAGCACATTGCCACTCTCTCAAAGGTCCTCAACCTAAATGACACAGAACTGGATCAGTTGGTAGACTTCCTTGGGCACAATAACAGGGTGCACCGGCAGTATTACTACCTCCCAGAAGGTACCCTTCAACTAGCCAAGATCAGTAAACTGTTAATGGCTCTCGAGATTGGCAGACTGGCCAAATTCAAATGCAAGAATTTGGACGAGATGCACATTGATCCAAACGGTAAGTGGAAAATCTGGTGTCTGATGTATGCTTTTTACTTTGACCTCGGCCATTTGCATATCTGTTTCTTTTCAGAACCGGTCTAGCTACAGTGCAACATGTCGAATGATGAGCAATTCCCAGTGACAGAGGGACAAGTGGCCAATCGTTTAGTAGACAATTCCACGTCAGAAGAGAGGCAGTGTATGGACCTGACAACACAGGCCAGAGCCCAGCCATGGCTTCCACAGGTAGGTGGTGCACACAGTTTTGCTAGGCAGAAGAACTTTGCCTTCTCTGTATTTTGCGGAGCCATAATGGACCACTCTACTTCCTTTCAGGTTGCCAAGAAGTGCGGAGAAGATCCTGAGACAGAGAGGAGGTCCAGGCTGTGGAGAAACACCTGAAGAGGTTTATACAGATATCATCATCATCATCATCATTTATTTATATAGCGCCAACATATTCATATATGCTGGGGCATTAGGAAAGGGGTGGCTCTATACAGCATGTCCCAGACATGGGTCCTCAAAATGCAATAAAAACAAGTATATGTGTGTGTGTGTTTGTGTGTTTATATATGCAATATACATATATAAAATGGTCAAGGGGATGATCCTCTGCATGGAAAATGCATTGGCTTGAGGCCTGAAGTTCATTCTTTACTTCAATTTCTTGACTGTATAAACCGATAGAGTGGGAGTATACTCTATGCATATATTTTGTGGTAACCTGGGGGTAAATGTATTCTGCAGCGCTTTTTGCAACGCGACGATATTCAGCGACTTTGACAGCTAAATTTAAAACGGCAATGTCTTTAAAGGCAAGTGTTGCCCTGAAAATTGCCGTTGTAAATGTGGCTGTCAAAGTTGCCAATTAACGGCGAGTTGCAGAAAGCGCAGCATAATACTTTTACCCCTGGAGTGTTTTAAATTGCATCGTCTTAATATGTGATTTAATTTATATCTGGTACGATGTTTTCACTTTTTTGGTGATTTTTTTTTATGAAAACATTTGATTGATTGCACTCTGGAGCGTCCTAGTTCTTCTTGTTGGTTTTTGTCTTACCCAAACAAAGAACATGCCTTTGTAAGGGGAAGCCTCAGATCTTTTGAGGATCTTAGTGCTTCTGGATTTATCTACTGTATATCACTGGAAAAGAGTGTAACCTAAAGTGGACCTTGTTGCACTGAATGTCTACTCATATTCTATGAGACAGATTCAATTTGACGCTAGGTGACACAATGTGTCTCCGGAACAGTCCGCAGAAACACATTACATATGTTTTTACTGAAATTCCCACTCATTTTTCCTAGCGTCCAACAGAGGTTCTCAAAAAAAGAGCGGAAATTTCATATAATAATAGATGGCAATAAGCAAATCTGAACAGCAGCACCTTGCGTCGATTTGAATCTGCCCCTATGATTTAAAGCATCATCATCATCATTTATTTATATAGCGCCACTAATTCCGCAGCGCTGTACAGAGAACTCATTCACATCAGTCCCTGCCCCATTTCAAATGTCTGAAAAACGTATCTGTTTCAGTTAATGTTCTTATATAGTGTTGTATGAGTGGTGTGCAGGCAAATAGTCAGTTCTCTGATTACATATAAAGGATGTGTTCATCACTATTATCTGTGAGATAGACCTGACCTTGAGCTGGTGTAAACCTTACGACTGAAAAACAGTCTACTTCTGCGTGCGCTGGAGCTTGAATCACATGTGTCTGTTGTGGAAGGCCTTTAATCTACATTACCCTTTGTACATACGCCCCTTCCCCACCCTGTTTAGCCCCTGAAATTGTAGGCTGTCATATGGGTCTTTCGCGATCGTAGATGAATTGGACGCTGCTGCGTTTGCTGGCATTTGCTTCATTTCTGAGTATGCACAGTGAGATTTTGCGCAAAATGCAGTATTTATGTTTGTCTTTGAATTAGGCCCACTGAGTCTGCTAACTATAGCCACCATTGCTATGAGATAGGATATAAGCAACAGTGGGGTGACTGGTTATGGCAAATTGTCAGTTTTCATGTCAGCAAAGCAAGTTAACTCCATTGTTACTTGTCTACAGCGAATTACACACAGTCCATTGTTATATTCTTATTAACCCATGATATACCTGCACAGAGAGACTTTACAAGTACTCCTCTCTTGGGGAGTGAACATTTATATTTTCATTTATTTTTAGTTACATGATTACATTATTTTAGTTACTCCTGACAACGTTATAACTAACAACAGCTGGCATCTGCCAAAAATTAACAGATGGCATCCTACACTGAGATGAAACTCTATTTCCACTGAAGATTCATCCAGGTCTACATTGAATACCACAAATCAAGGTACTGTGGAAAACAATCTCTGTTGCAAACCAAATCATCCCTAAAGACATTGTTCAGCCCTGCCCCGTATTCAACAAATAACTATCATTTATTGTATTAATAAACAAATATACTATATTCCCAATTTCTGTATTCCTGACAGAAGGATACTGTGCATTTAAAAACATAGGACTCTATGTGAACCCCTTCCTTGAGACCCATCATTGTATATACAGAATAACTATCTCAGACCCACTGGTATATCCTATCAAGACTATCCTCTATAGTGCCAGATCTATAAGAAACAAGACTGCCACAATTGCCAACCGTATTGTATCATTAGCTCCAGTATGTATTATGGAGACCTGCTTAGAAGAAAACTCACCTCCCATTTTGGAAGCTGCAATCACAGCTAATAACCAGGGGCCTGATTCATTAAGGTACTTAAGTTAAGAAGTTTCTGATTTAAGTCTCCTGGACAAAACCATGTTACAATGCAAGGGGTGAAAATTAGTTTTCTGTTTTGCACATAAGTTAAATACTGACTGTTTTTTCATGTAGCACACAAATATCAACTTTAAATTTCAGTGTACAAATAAGCTATCAAGTATTTGTGTGCTACATGAAAAAACAGTCAGTATTTAACTTATGTGCAAACCAGAAAACTAATTTTCACCCCTTGCATTGTAACATGGTTTTGTCCAGGAGACTTAAATAAGAAACTTCTTAATTTAAGTACCTTAATGAATCAGGCCCCTGGTGATTTTTGTTGTTCTAGTTATGGAGCATCAAACAAGACTTATCTTTGGGGGTTTTAATGCGTGGGTTGATGATAAACTCTTTGTTCAAGACCTTCTTAGCACAATGAATGATCTGAGCCTCACACAACATCTGTGAAGCGTAAAAGTGGTCACACACTTGATCATCTTTTCCAGATTGGGTTAGAAGTCTCTGGAGTAACAATAAACCAAGTTGGCCAGACCAGTATCCTATTTTGAGTTGAAACTAGAAATGTTAGTGACTGGAGAAGAAAGAAAACTGAAGGATGTAGAAGAGGTTGTTAAACTTAACCTTTGTTTGTGTCCCACCAATTGTGTTCTGAACCCAGTCCCAACAAACCTTCGAAGAGGGTGTATTGATGTAATTGGTCCAGTATTCACCAAAACAGGACGATGATCTATTAATCTTTATTTTTGCTTTTTGCCTGCCCCTTAAGCTTAAGCTTAGGGGTTCTTGGTGTTGTCTTTGTTTGTGGTATGACACTTAAACATCAGGTGTCAGCCATAGTCAAATTTTCATTCTTTCATCTTAAAAACATTACCAGAATCAGGTATTTGATTCCTCCAGATGATCTTCCTATACTCATACATACCACTGCAATGCACTCTACCTGCATCTCCCAGAAAAATAATTGCAGCTGGTAAAAGATGCATCAGCCTGGCTGTTAACCTGTCCTGTTCCTGCCACTTAACACCTGTTCTCCACTCTCTTCATTTACTGCCTGTACAATGGTGAATCTATTACAAGATTGGTTTATGTCAAAGCCCTTCATAATCAAGGTATTAGATACTTGACGCAGCTTCTGATTCTTCGATCCACATATGAATGACTACCAACAGTAACCAGAATCTCCTATACTTCATTTGTAGCCTGAGCTTTTAGCTTTGTGGCTCCTACTCTTTAGAACTCTTAAGCTGCCATGTAAAAAGCGAGATGCCTGCTCTCTAGAAATCTTCAAAAACAGACCTGAGACTCACCTGGTTACTCAAGTATTTCATTCTTACACCTCTACTTCCATAATACCCAATTCTTAGCTCCATTTTTTCTGTTAATCTGTTTATTTTTATTATGGTTTTTTTTATCATGTAAAATGCTTTAAGTCAGATTGGAAGAAAAGCTCCATATACAATCTGGCTGGACCAATATGCAATATGTAGATTTAATCTTATGTATCCGACTCCCATTGACCCATAGATTGTAAGCTTGCGAGCAGGAGCTTCTCACCTCTTTGTCTGTTTTACCCAGTATTGTTTATTACTGTGTTTTTCCCCAATTGTAAAGCGCTACAGAATTTGCTGGTGCTACATAAATAAATGTTGATGATGATGATATAAATTATATTAATATTATTATTGTAACGGGGCAGATGGTCGGCACCCCAAAAGTAATATAAGGAAGGATTCTACAGTAGTGTTGGAATAAAACAAGGAATACAGGGCTAAAACTGCATAAACTTGTGGGTTTATTCTCTTTCTCTAAGACAGCGGCAGATAAGTAGCGGTAGTGTAGAGAAGTAATACCATCAACATGCAATGTTATTTAACATGTCACAAAATAAATAACATTTTAGGAATCTTAGATCAACAATATGCAAACATAAATCAACACAATACTTTTAGTGGAATTATACCAATTATCCTTATCAGACAAAAATCAGCAGAGATGCATCAAGGATTTATCCAGCTTGTTCAGGTTAGACGCTTTCTAGTTCACTCTATGATATACAGAACTCAATGGGGTAAATTATAATCCACAGGTTTTAGTGAAGTTTCAGCTGACACATGAAGCTTATTTACTTGTACCAGTTGAAATAAGTAGTCCAATTTATCAATCCGTCTAATGAAATAAGAAACTGTAGAGTTAAACAACTTGCAATTCTCTCATAAGCATCCATTTTAGGCAGTTTCAGTCAGCTTGTAGATAACTTTAAATACAGCAGATTTAGCTGGAACAAACTCTTCCTTTAGCCAGTGCTATAACACCTCTCATTAGTAATATTATAGTCCTGGTCAGAGGTTTTCATAACACAGTTTGATGTCTCAATTAAATAACTTAAACATAGCAAAGCAGAAGAAACGTATCTGTCTTCATATGAGTCCTGCTGACATCTCATGGGCAGTTGCAATTTAGGTCTTTTCCTATACTGCAAAGGTGCTTCTTTCGGGACTGGCTGCAAACATCCCTCAGGACAACAATTCAGCCATAGATTCAGTGGCTCTTCATGGGAAGATCCTACATTAGTTCGGCCAGCAGTCACACACATCACTTCTCTCTCTAGTCAGTCTATTTTTGGGTCCTCACCTTTTTCCCAAGAATCTCCCTGAAGCCTTCTAGTACATTCTTGGGCTCTAGAGTGCAGCCTGGGCTGTATGTAGTTTGCAGTCTGTCCACCCAAAACTGTCCGACACAATTTGCATTTAACTTCCCAGAGGCACTCTGGGGAACTATAGTTTTCTAAATTAGTGCATACAGTAATATACCTGTGATTTGCAGGGTATTACATTATAATAATTATACAGTAAGTGATATATTTCTGCATGCAATTCTTTACAACATTGGGGCATTAAAAACAAAAACTGAGCACCATATTTTAAGAAAAGCTCAGTTCAAGTCTCCCACTTTGGAAACAATGTTTGCTGTGGAAACATCTGCATTTTCTAGGTTATTTATTGTTTTTGATTATGTAGATAGTTCATTTCTATTAACAAGTAGTAACCATTATTTGCTTCCACAAGTTACTTTCTCTTTCCTAAAGGCCATGTGCTGGCTTGGATAATAGTCCATCCTAAAGATGTTTTCTTGGGGCTCTTTACCCCGCGGCATCTGCAGCATGAAGATGTGTTAGATTAAGAGCTTGAAGCAATGTTGGATTAGAGTTTTAAAGGTGTTTGTGGTATTGCAGAAACCAACGGGTTTGAAAAAGTGGAGATGTCTATAGCAAACAATTAGATTCTAGTTATCACTTATTTAGTACATGCTTCAAAATGACAGCTAGTGTCTGATTAGTTGCTATAGGCAACATCTCCACTTTTTCAAACCCTGCAGCTTGATAAATTTATCCCCAGGAGTTGAAAAGTAATGTAGGGCAGGTTTAGCTATTTTATCTTTTCTTAATTTTCAGAAAAACTATCTGATTTTGTTACAGATTTTCTGTAAAGTGTATCTGCCATTCAGTTTTTTTTTAAAAAAATAATCCACAGTTATTAACATACAAACATTACTGACAAAATCAGTTATAAAACTGCATCTCCTGCTATAACTAGCACTTCCTTCTAAAATACCCAACCCTTTAATTAAGTTGTTGGTGGGGGATGAACATTTTATGACATTGATTTTATTTTACACGTTTCTATACCCCCTACAGTATTTTGTCAGCCATATAAATGAGATTACTGATTAGGGTTAGGTCTAGGTAAAATGGGGGTTGTTCGGCTTGTTGACTGTGTAGCGTGGTGGATTGGGGGCTCAAATATATTTGCCACATCTTCATTTGAGGAATGTAAGGATTGACATTCTCAGGAACACAATAAACGGAGAGGATCCTGCCAGAAGCTAATTTTATACAGGCATGTTAAAAGGGGAACAGAGAAGAAATGTTACAGCTGTAACACAATTCATGCCAACTTTCAAAACCACTCCCACAGGAGCAAGTCATGTGGGGTGGGAGGGGCGTGGTGGCACCATAGCGCCGCCCCCGCCATTCAATGCTGTGAATTTCGGCGAATCCAGGAGGTTTGCATTCTCTTCCGGGAGTCCGTGAGCCTCCCGGGAATACCGGGAGAGTAGTCAAGTATGTGTAACACACAGTAAATGTAACATATGTTTATTTACCTTGTATGTTCACAATTTTTAGATATCTGTTTATGGTGCAGTTTTGTATGTGTGTTGGGTACTTTTTATGGAAACGTTAAGAACAATACAAGCTAAGTTTACAATATTTGAAATTGATACATATTTTAAAACAAAATTATAAAGTCATCTATACTTTACAGGTATATGTTATTTCTTCAGCTTCTTTCTTTGCTACCAGGTTAATTATCAAGTATTGTGAAAAAGACTGGTTGCTGAACAGAAATGCTACTGTATATTTTGGTTCTGCAGATTCCTGCTTACATTTCATGTAATTAATTAAGCATAGTGAATTTCATTACCAGTAAAAAAATAATAGATATGAAATGTTCAGAATTCATCGTATAATACCATGTGAATAGATCAACATCCTGATGTAATTGATCTTTTTGCTTCCTGATCTCTCTTAACCTCTATCTTTGCCTGGAGGACTTGTAATATTTTGCAATGTAACTTGTTTTATATTTTCCCTCCCCTCTCCCTTTGTGGTGCAGGAAAGGTCATCCATAGCTATTCATTTTTCTCTAATTCAGCTAAGGCTGCAAACTGTGCTCTCAGCTGCAAAAATACTTTGGACACAGAGATGTATACTGTACAGGGGCATCAAGTATCAGCCCCCAGCAAGTACCGACACCTGACTCTACCTTTGTATTCTACCTCCTACCATTTCATCTGAAATTATTTTCTGGAGGGGAATGGAAAACAGCAGGAGATACGGATGTCAGATGTTAGCAAGATGGGCCCAGCCTTATATCACCAGTTGGAGAAATGTTTAATCTAAATATACCTGTAAGGCATAGAGGATTCACATGGAAATGATGTTCTAATAAGTACCCAGTGGGATCCAGATGGTAAAGTATAGAATAGGTCAGGCTTATTCAGGAGCAGTATATTCAGAACAGGTGCTAGATGGTGATGATTGTAGAAACAGTAGGGGTAATGAAACAGCTCTATAACATAGAGAATAAAATCATATCCTGTAATCTGAATTGCACGGGTTTTCAAATGTTATCAGTCTCTCGTTTATAAAAGAGCTTGTTGTAGTGATAATATGGATCTCACCTATACTGTATATGAAGGCAGCTGAAGCATTTAAAAGTCATGTCTACCTTTGTGGACAATTTTTTTTCTTGTCTAAATTAGATGTAATAGACACACAAGGACTATTTAGGCTTTGCGTCTGCTTGAATTCAGCAAGGTGCGGATCTCAAGATTCAAGTGCTTTTCCAGTCGGGGGGCAGGTCTGCTGTGCTCTACTAAACCAGATGCAGCAGAATGCATCCAATAAATTGATTATAAATTCACAGAAGAACGCACAGGAAAGTAAAAAAAGTGTTTTTTGCTATTTGTGTTTTCTCTCCATTAAATACATTTATTAGAATGTCGCTAATGTCAACGGCATTGAATGGTGGGGGCGGAACTTAATCGTGTAATTAAGCCCTGCCCCCGCTATTCAATGCTGTGGATTTCGCCATTTTATAGCAGGGGCGGGGCTATGGTGACACGACAACGTTTTGAAAGGTGGCATGTATGATCTACAACTGTGAGTACCTGCATTAAGTGTGTTACCAAGTTCAATAAACAGCTACCTGTTTAAGTTAAAAGCGATTGTGGCTTCATATCCACCTAACACCTCTGACACCTTTCACAAAATTAAAGTTATAACCAATAACGTCATGGTGAGAGGGATCCTGACTTCTAGACAAGTGAAATACGGGATGTCCCTTAGTTAGGCCAGGTAACGTCAGCTGGCTATGACAGGTGACAAGAGGAGGGGCTAGAAACCGACCACCACCACAGAAAATTACAGGCAATTTTAAGGATGTACAGGTGGAGGTGTACAGGTGTTCAGAATCCCCATTAGGTGAGAAATATTGTCAAATTAGTCTTCCGGTGCTTATTAATCAGAGGTTTCCAAAATCATAATGTACTTTTATAGCAAAATATAGACTATAAAGTAATTATCTGAGTATGCATATATGGAGAGTACATGGCAGAAATTGTTAAACCTCCTTCTCCGCTAAAATCTTGTGCCTGCCCCTGGTGCTCTTGATGATATCAAATGCAAAAAGCAAACAAATTACAACTATTACACCAAGCACTGATATGAACTTCAATGAATTTTAAGGGTTCTGTAACCTGTTTCCTCTTGCTCATATATTTTAGAACTACTTTATGTTAGGCTGCTGGCCCTGATCACCAACCCACAGAACTAGATGACGGAGATCTTCGCCTATAGCAGCCGGCTTACCCTTAGAGCTTGACGCGCTCACCGATACTCGGATGTCCCCAGGACTTAGCTCCAAGTGTAGTGTGGGTTGGTAATACAGGACCACAGCAGCGGACCAGGAGACTGGTAGAAGGCAGCGGGTAGTCAAACGATATCCAAGGTCAAGGGTCACAGGCAAGCAGGGTAATCGATAAACACGCCAGAGGTCGGGGTCACAGGTATGGTAGCAAGGTCCAAGGTACAGGCAAGAAGGGTCTGGGTCACTAGCAAAACAGGCAGAGTCCAATAATCCAAGCAGGGGTCATACACAGGGAATCAAACAGAGTATCCACAGGATAGGACAAGTGAACAGGAGCAGGTCAGCAGGACTGGAACAGATACGCTATAACCGGCAGTGAGGCTTCAAAACTCACTGCCTTAAATACTAGTGGCCACCAATCAGAGCCTAGCTCTGAATCACCCACAGCCTCCTGCATAATTAATTGAATACTTAAATTAATTAGCCCACAGGCTAGTACATAGGCTTGCTTAATCAAGCCACAGGGTTTACCATACTGCGCTTGCGCGCCTGGCTTCCTCCACTGCCGGGACGCCAGGGGGCGCAGGAAGCGAGCCGCGGTGGCTGTAAGTACCGCCGTGGCTCGTGACACTTTAAAGAGGAATTGTGAAGGACTAGGCCCATATTCTAGACTCTGCACTCTAGACTTTCTATTTATACATTTTGATTTAACTATCCAATACTGATGATCACAGAGGGATGACATTATACTCCATATACAACATATTATGATTCTGAGTTAGCATTTTAGGTGTATTTTAGCACAGGTAGATAAAGTCTGTAGTGTCTCTCCATATGTAATAAAGAAACACTATGCCCAGGTAAAGAACTATATGACTCAGCTGTACTACCATGGAACAGAAGCAGCTACGTAATAGATAGGAAGGATACATAGTATAATATAATATGTATAGCTAGCTATCTGTAAATAATATTCTGTAGAAGATAAAAGTCTGCAAGAAAAATGTCCATGTATATAACACTCACAAAAAGTTAGTGCTTGAACTAAAAACTTAACGAAATTTTAACCCTTTCTGTTGCCTAAATCAGCACGTGCACAGAAGTGAGAACTGTGACTGACAGGATGAGTAGTGTAGAGACAGAAGACAGAGGGCCTGAGTCATTAAGGAGAGCAAGGCAAAAAAAAGGAGCAAATGGATCCTTGACAAACTATGATACAATGCAAGGGGTGCAAATTAGTTTATTATTTTGCATGTAAGGAGAATACTGGCTGCTTTTTCATGTAGTACACAAATACTTGATAGCTTTATTTTTACACTGAAATTTAAAGTCGATCTAGGACATGCCCTATCCCCAGGGCTGCCGAGAGGGGGGGAGCGGGTACTAATTACCCGGGCCCGGGCATGTCAGGGGGCCCGGCCTGGGCCCTTGCGCTGCTGATTTTTTTTTGGGGTTTTTTTTTTTTCAAAAGTTTTTTTTCCTTTCTTTTTTTTCGGTCGTTGGTGGAGGGAGCAGGCTAGTTTAAAAAAAACCCCAAAACATACTCACCTGATCGCGGAGCTGGCATCCCTCCTCTCTGCTGCTCTGTGCTCCATTCAGACTGTCTGAATGCCGGGTGTGATGTCATCATGTCATGCCCAGCATTCAGTCAGTCTGGAGCAATGGAGCACAGAGCCGCAGAGAAGACCAAGAAAGGAGAAAAGGTAAGTGAAGGGAGGAAAACGAGGGGGGGGGGGCACAGAGGGGTTAAAAAATGGGGGGGGCAGCATGACAGAGGGGTTAAAAAATTAGTTGGGGCACAGAGGGGTTAAAAAACGGGGAGGCAGCATGACAGAGGGTTTAAAAAATGAGGGGGGCATGGAGGGGTTAAAAAAAGGGGGGCAGCATGACAGAGGGGTTAAAAAATGAGGCGGGGCACAAAGGGGTTAAAAAATGGGGGGGGGCAGCATGACAGAGGGGTTAAAAAATGAGGGGGGCATAGAGGGGTTAAAATCAGGGGGGCAGCATAACAGAGGGGTTAAAAAATGAGGGGGGCACAGAGGGGGTAAAAAACGGGAGGGGGGGCAGCATGACAGAGGGGTTAAAAAATGAGGGGGGCACAAAGGGGTTAAAAACAGGGGGGGCAGCATGACAGAGGGGTTAAAAAATGAGGGGGGCACAGAGGGGTTAAAAATGGGGGGGCAGCATGACAGAGGGGTTAAAAAATGGGGGGCACAGAGGGGTTAAAAAACAGGGCAGCATGGCACAGTGGGGTTAAAAGGGGGGGAGACATGGCACAGTGAGATTGAAAAAAAGGGGGGGAGCAGCATAGTATAGTGTGATGAAGGGGAGCCAGATGAAGGGGGCAAAAGCAGCATGAAGGGCGCAGTGTGAACATAAGGCATGGCGATGATGAAGGGGCACATTATTGTAATATTGGAGCTGGAGGAAGGCCTAATTATTAATCGTGGATGGTATTGATTTAACGCCAGGGTTGTTTGGAATTATCTAAATGTAGCTATTTTTTTCCAAATAGGGCCCCCAGCATTCCAGGATCCAGACAAGCCGCAACTAAAGAAACATGCAGCAACAGGTGGTGAAAGTGAGAAGAACAGGTAGGAGAGAGCAGGACAGTATGTGAAATGTTGTGATTCTAGTAGGGACAATGTCAATTTTTGGTGCGTGTTGTTCCCAATGTAAGGTGGAGGCCAAGACTGAACTCTTTGTGTACACACTGCATTTTTTCTATACTACACTTTGGTGCTAGATGTCCTGAAAGTCAGGAGTGCTTGGACATATGTGACGCTCGGGCGAATTGAGAGCCTAGTGATTTTGATGTGTTAGCCACGCCCCAATGGCGTATTAGCCATGCCCCAAAATGCATGACCACACCCCCGAAAAATTTTGGCACCGCCGTAAGGCGGAGCAAAATTTTTTACCATACTCAACTATGAGGGGGGCCCCATGAATTTGTTGTACCGGGGCCCTGAATTCCTCTTGGCAGCCCTGCCTTTCCCAACTATAAATCTGCCCCCACATTTTAAATTTATCTCCCCCTCCGATACAACATGGTTGTGCCAAAGTGCAAAGTTACTCCTTTTTTCTGCTTTGTTCTCCTTAATGACTCAGGCCCAGAGAGAACTTCCTATCCCTCTCCTGCCCCAACTTCTCTCACACTGTCAGACATTGTGCTACAGTGACTGCAGGATGGAGCACAGGACACTTGTGGCATCCTCTGCCTTCCTATAATCATTTATTGCAGAGCGTTCAATGACCAGAGAACTAGCGGAAGTAAAACATTGACTCTGATGCCCTTAGGATGGTGCCCCCTGGTACCTGACTGCACCTCATGCATAATCTAGAGCCAAGCTGACATGTGATCACTTGGTACCATGTATATGCTCATCCCAGAAATCAACATATTTAGAATAATGACTAGCAAAGAATAACAAAATATTAAAGAAACAGTAGTTAGGTGTGTTACTTGTCTAAACCATGTGGAAAAATATTTTACTTTTTTAGTTTGACTTGAAATAAAATCAACTACAGATTATTGTGGAATGGTGCAAACCTTGAAATCAAATAGTCAGAAAAATGACCTTAATATAGACTAATAATTAACATTTTCTTATCAAATAATTCATTGCAAAAAATGAGTCACATTCCCAATGCACCATCTCAATATAAATATGTCTCTGGAACAAATATGCCATGTGACGTTTATTTTTAGCTTATGGCTAGATAAAGAACTGATCCTCTCCTCAGCCTGTGAATATTGGCACTTGTTGCCAAACTGACCTGATCTCATTGCTCTGGCAGTATTGTTACAACCACTTTTAACATGATCCTTACTTAAGCAGCCAAAATAAATACACTCAACTTTTTCTGCACTGCAGCATTTTCATGCACATTGTAATGGAAACAGAATCTGGTGGTGTAACAGAGTTTATCTGTACTTGCTTTGCTCCTGTACCATACTTGAGAGAGGCGGAGGTTCTACATATCGCATGTCATGTTTGCAAGGGAATATCTATCAGTGCACTGAGTTTACAATTGAGTTGTTTGTGCTGCCTTTTGTTTCTTTTTTTGTATGAAAAAGTATCATGTTTTTCACACAATCTAGTAAACATACAAGTACTGTATGGTTTAGGGGAGATGGTCTGGTATATGTGTCCTCCAATTATCTCACTTTCCCTGTAATAAGTCTGTAGAGGGAAATACAACACTCAGCAGAAGGCTTATCACTTACCAGAAATATTAATTTTATTCATTGGTTAGAGGAGGATAGATTGAAACTGGTAGTGGCATAGCAGAAGGTGTAGCAGCAATGCCAACTGTACTGGGGCCCAGGCAGAGTCGTAATTAAACATGTTAGTGTTCTGGGCAAGAGAACACTAAAATCTACTTCCCATCTTGGTGGGAGTAGATGCTTCGTCTGGCCGGAGCTGCACTCTCAGGGTAGGCATAACCATCCTGTGGGGAAGTGCCTAGCCTTTTACAAGCACAAGATCATTCTCTAAACCTGTGCAGCACTCTCCTACCTGTTCTTGCAGCTTTAAATATCTGGGGGTATATTTACTATAGCAACCAATCAGATTCTAGTTATCATTTATTTAGTACATTCTACAAAATGACAGCTAGAATCTGATTGGTTGCTATAGGCAACATCTCCACTATTTAAAACCCGCAGTTTAGTAAATATACCCACTGGTGTCTTTACTCAGCTGCTGCTTGGCCAGATCCTGGAATGCTGGGACCCTGTTTGAAAAGAGACAGTTACTATTCATCTCCTGGTAAGTAAGTAGAGCAATAAGTAAACACTCTTGGCCTCCCTCTCCCGGATGCAGCTAGATATCACATCAGTAGCTTTTTTGGTCTACTAACCAGGCCTCCTTCAGCCCCAGTATTAAATTAATAGTATTAACATTTAATAATTATGCCTATTCACCCCTATGCAGCCCTGATATTATTAAATTGATATTAAATTAATAGCACCCACATTTAATAATTAGTCCTCCTTCCCCTTAAAAAGCCAACATTATATTAATAGTACACTGGCTAAAACATAAATACCACACATTAAACGGCGCTAAAAAACAATCCTAATTTATAGTAGTAAATCACATACCGTATATACTCGTGTATAAGCCGAGTTTTTCAGCATACTTTTGTATGCTGAAAAAGGGCACTCGGCTTATACACGGGTGAACTTACCTGGTGTCCGGTCCCTCGGCTTCAACTTCTGCATATGCGTTCCAACACAGGAAGTTCGGCATTTGGAAAGCAAACTTGCGTTCCAAATGCCGAACTTCCTGTTGTTGGAACGCATATGCGTTCCCCTGCGGGGTGGATTTACAAGCCGTTCGATCACATCTTCTGGGTCTCCAGGTTTTGCCTTGATTTAAACAGCACCAGTACCTCTTCTACTTCTTAATGATGGTTCTGACAGGGTAAGTTCCTAACTGGAAGCATTTTGCTATATTTGTATAGCTTTTCTCTGCCTTGTAACTCGAGTTACCGTTGTTTTGAAGTCCTCAGTCAGTTGCTTAGAAGAACTTGCATGCTTGTTGAGAGGAGGCATAATATCCTTATATATTTTCTGACTCTCTCTCTCTCTCTCTCTCTCTGATTTTATAATCATTTATGAATGTTCCTTGTCATCTAGCTAAAAATGATTTCATAGATTGAACCTATCATTTTTATTTAGGTTTTTAAATTAGCGCTCTTTTCCACCCTAGGCTTATACTCGAGTCAATAAGTTTTCCCAGTTTTATGTAGTAAAATTAGGTGCCTCGGCTTATATTCGGGTCGACTTATACTCGAGTATATACGGTATATAGTCTTTATGTTGTTCCCTTTCTAGAATCAGCTTGGATGTCCGAATTATCGGTATGGTATTCCACGATAGATCCGCAATATAACTCCCACAATGATGGTCCCTTTCAAATAATACTTAGATCAATTTCTTCAAAACATCACGGTGTCCCCTTAGGGAATGCACTCACCAGACTTCCGTGATCAAACTGCGGGAGATGTTTCCACGATGACGGCTTCACTCCGGAGTTCACTCTCCAATGCTGTCACTGTTATCCGAGCTGCCCCGCTGCTTCCAGGACACGATCTGGACAGACACACTCACCCAGTGGAGATGAGACTACCCCAATCAGTGATTAATCGATGCCGCACAATACTCCTGATGTTTGAGAACTAGTATCCGACCATATGATTCTTCTTATAATCACTTTCTCGGTCCGTATTTCTTCAAACATACATATATAAGTTCCTCAATCTTCATTAATTATCACTCACAGCGGTGAAGTGGAAAGCAGAAATAATATGTGGAAGGAAACGGAGAGCACTAATAGTGCATTATCCTTTTTAAAAATCTATTTTTATTATTCAAGCAGAATACTTCAAACATATACATAAAAAAGTGTCAATTCTGTAGTATTTTCTCAGTTGTACCCTTACCTGCATTTGGTGTTAAACAGAAGTGACACTTTTTTATGTATATGTTTGAAGTATTCTGCTTGCATAATAAAAATGCTGGCAGGCTTGGTGTAATTCTGCAGTCACATTCTACTGTGTTATATAGGTAACACACAAAGAGGAGAGCTCCATTGCCCCATTGATAATTATCATTGCTGAAATACAAATACTAGGGCTAGCAGGCTTGTCTTCTGAATTTGCAGTCAAAATGTACGGTGTTATCTACGGTAACAAAATGTACGGTGTTAAAAAACATAAAATTGCCAAGATGCCATTCTACCCAAAATATTACCTAGCATACCAGCATCAGGTAGCTCCTTCTTTTAGCTAGATTTCAGCACCTGCAAGCTACACTGTCATCAAATTCACCCTCATCATTGTGTACATCTTCCTTAAACAATACTAATTCATTCCTGCTGGAACCCACCATCACAGAAGTCTGTGTACTTTGATGCAGTTGCCGATAATGGCCTTCCTCGTGGAATTTGAAGATCATTTCATGGCAGAGCTGTCACTATTTTTGGGCAATTCTTTTAGACCAGCCCAAATGTCAAATTGTTGTGCTGACTCATCTGCATCACCACTAGGTGGTTTATTTTTTTCCTAGAAGCAGTTGGCAGAGAAATTGCAGGAGGAGAAGTTGTTGTGTCATGTACCGCTTGAGCTGTCAGCCTGCTGACCAGGAGCTCATTGCATCTCTTGTGATATGGGACAGTGGGAAATAAAGACATAGCTCTTAAACCTAGGATCAAGCACAGTTGGCAAAATGTAGTGATCCGATTTCAAGTTGTTGATAAATCTTGGATCCTGGTGCAACAAATTAAGTAATTAATCAACAATTACAAGATAGTTAGCGGATTTGCTTTGTTTCATTTCCTCCTTCAATTTCTCTAGCTTCTTCTCAAAAAGTCTAATTAAGGGAATCACTTGACTCAAGCTACCAGTGTCTGCACTCTCTTAACAGGTGACTACTACGCTGGACTAAAGTACATTCCCCCTCAAATTCATTCTTCTTGCTGCTGCATTCTCCTACATGCTGTTGCACAATCCCGAAAATGTCCCTAATATTTCGGGACACAGACAGCATCTCCTGCATGTCATTGTAATTTATTAAAAAGTTCCCCACCACCAAATTGATTGTGTGAGCAAAACAGGAAA
Source organism: Mixophyes fleayi (assembly GCF_038048845.1). Taxonomy (NCBI): domain Eukaryota; kingdom Metazoa; phylum Chordata; class Amphibia; order Anura; family Limnodynastidae; genus Mixophyes; species Mixophyes fleayi. Next base: position 166,628,005 of record NC_134406.1, on the reverse strand, counting down.
TGTGATGGAATTCCCCCCGCTGTAATGCTCTAACAATATTGGTGGCGTTATCAGAAATCACATATCCTCAGGAGAGTCTAAGCAGCATAAGCCATGTTGCATCAATTAGTTTTTCAAACAGGTTGTCAGCGGTATTACCTCTGACCTGCGCCTTTTCTCGTCTCTGATAACCACCTTCAAGACTTCTCCCATGCTGCTCCCCATTTATGGAATTCCCTACCATGCTCAATCAGACTTTCTCACAGCCTTCAAATCTTTAGATGCTCTTTGAAAACCCATCTCTTTTTTTGAGGGGACCTTATCCTTGATAACACTATTCACACTAATGCACCCTCACATCAATCCCAATCTCCACTCTGAGCCACACTTTCTCCTCTTGTTTCAGCTGTGCCCTCTTCCCTTTAGAATGTAAGCTCTCTAATGAGCAGGGTCCTCCATACCCTTTGTTTTCATGTCTCCATTCATTTTGTCTGCCTTGACTGTGCTTGTTTACGAATGTTTTGTTTTATGTATGTTCTTGTCTTCCCTACTGTACGGCGCCGTGGCACACTGTGGTGCCTTACAAATCTACAATAATAATAATAATAATAATATGCCTCTTAGTGAAGCAGATGATACACAGAGTAGCCTGCCTCTGAAAAATGTGACGTACTTGGGTATATGCTGCTGCTGTTCCTGCTGGTGAAGGCGAATCACCAACCCAGTGGGCTGTCACAGTCATATAATCTTTAGTTTGTCCAGTTCCTCTTGTCCACATATCTGTGGTTAAGTGTACAATGGGTAGAATGGCATTTTGTAGCCCCATAATTACATTTTTACGAACCTTCTGGTAGAGGTGAGGAATAGCTTTTCAAGTAAAATTGTGTTGTGATGGAATTTGGTAATAGGGACACAAGACCTCAAGTAATTGTCTTACACCATCTGTATTAATAGTAGATATTGGACACAGATCTAACACTAGCATGGTTGCCATGGCATCTGTGATCCGCTTTGCGACTGGGTGACAGCTTTCAATCTTGCTAAGTATTGTTTAACAGTCAATTGTTGTAAACTACTAGTAGTCTTCTTCTTGGTCTGCTTTTGGGTTGAAGATCCACCCCCAGCAGCAGGAGCAGCAACAGTGGGCCTAACGCACAAGGATTCTTCTGAGGAGTCCTGGATAGGGGAGGAGTCAACTCGCATTAGCAACTTGGATGCAGGACTAACGCCGATCACTTGTGAGGATATTGACAATGAAGCTGTTGGGGGTGTAGATTTCAGGTGCTGGGATCTAGATGAGAGAAGGGAGGTAGCTGATGCTGGACTGCTTGTTATTATTTTTTTCGCATAAGTTTCTGATTTTCCCAAGAGCTTTCCATGAACTTGCTTCAAATGGCGTAACATGGATAAGGATCCTAGATGGTTAAGGTCCCTTCCTCTACTGACTGTGGTTTTACAAACTCTACAAATGGCTAGACAACTGTTGTCAGGATTCGGGTAAAAATAATTCCACACATAAGAGGTGGATTTTTTGGTCTTATGCCCAGGCATGACATTTTTTCTACAAAATACAGATCCAAAACCAAAACACACGAGGGCGGTTTTGCCAAAACCAAAACCAAAAGACAAAGCTAATCCAGGTCGAAAACCATAACCACTTCACGGGGGTCAGTGAGCATCTCTATACTACAGCAATACCACCACACTACAGCAATACTACTAGTACAATCCATACACTACAGCCATGCCACCAGCATTACCCGCATACTACAGCAATACCACCAGCACCACCCCCATACCACACCCATACTGACCAACATGTGCTTAGAATGTGGACTGGTCCCGGGAATAGAGTAAAGACTGGAGCAGGAAGGAAGCCCAGGGCTGATCTGCGCGGCACAATCAGTAGGGTGACTTATCCCTAGGGAGAGGCCAACCACCAGAAAGCAAACCAACCTATTAGTGGCTAGCCCTGATTAGTTCCCAGTCTGACGGTACCTGGAAATCTGCCCTGTGGCACCGCATGTATACTGTGGTATGCTGGTGCAAGTTACGAGTAGCTGTGGCATCCCCTCGACTTTGCACTCTGGCTGCCCGTACCGGCCTTGTTATGGCCCTGAGTCCAGGGGACCCACTGTTACCCCAACATGTGACTCAGGCTTTGAGCTGCTTTGCTCTCTCTCAAATACCCTGGAAGCACCCTCACAGCTGCTTTAGCTGCTATCAGAGACTTTGTAAATCAGTAGCACATAACTACACAGTATTCCTACAAGACTTGAATACTAGAAGATCTCTAGTAACTATTACACTAAACAGGCTGCACTGGTGCTTCCAATGTCTGGGCACAGATTGTGCACCCGGGCACAGGGGCATTTAGCTACGCCACTGGATACTGGTGAAATCAATGCCTGGCTACTGTGATTCTTCATAGTTGCACTGGTGGTAATGGAGCTAAAACACAAAACTTTCTCTCAAGGTGATACAATGTGATCTTTTTAACAGATGGTGGAAGTAATTTACAAAGCAAAAAAACATCTGATGCACAGTGCAAAACCAGGTTTGGACCCACTGTACACCTAGAATTGCTCAAATGTGCCTTGATTACCACCAAATGATATAGCTTAGTCATACAAAGCAAAACAGAAGGACAGATAAATACACAAACGGTATTGTTTCTCTTATGAAGGATATAGTAAACATTATTATACGAGACACATTGCTTGAAAAATCTGACTACTTCATATGCGTGTTGATGAAATCTTTTTGGGTAAAAAAAACCAAAAATGAATATTTAAAATATTCCGAGAAGCATGCATGATGTCTGGACTTTTTGGGAATTCTTATACCACAGATATAACAAATTGCAGCTTTTTAGACCACTGTCTGTTTATGCTGGCAGTATTTTCTATGTGTGTTTTTTTAGCTGAACAGAGCAGTGTTGTTACTTGGGATAACCTGAGATATGTCATGTTCAAACACATTGTGATCAGCAGGGGTTTATGGGTGCGCCACATTAAAAAGTGAACAAATTATGGATTATATTGAAATAGAAAAATAAATACATTCAAGTAGAAGTAACACTGGACATTTTACTTGCTATGTAGAGGAGGATAATCTGCATTGTCTTAATCAGGGAATGAATTAGAAGCTTTGTGCTGCATGCTGCTGAGTGCTGGCATCTTTCTTTCCCCTACCCCATGTCATTGACTTTAATAAATAAAGAAAAGACTTTTGTTTACTTGATAACATTTATAGTAATGAACATGGAAACAATTAGCAAAACACAGAAACATACTTCACTCTTATGCTAAAAAAATCATAAAAGTCATAAAAAAGCAACGCTAGCCAAATCCCTCCTGCGAGCTTGTATTAGTTAACATATTAAAGGATTTGCCAATTTTAAAACAAGTCCTATCATTTGTTACTGCCCACCATTTTGACTACACCCAATTTCCCCCACTGGTAAGTTATGTGAGCCAAAGCCAATAAAAGGGACACTCACATTGTATTTAAGTGGTGCCAGTGGTTGGAAAAACTCTGCAATGTCTAGCACTGATGAATCCTAACTTAACTTTGAATTCCAGGCAAATTTATTATGGATGAGTTAGTCACAGGAGGCATAGCTTTATTAGAGCTAGAAAAGGACAATGTTACACTGTCAGATCCAAGTTTTATTGGAATGGCAATATGTTCTCACAAGTAATAATGAAGACATCCAACTTAATTAATTCTTCCAGCACCTCCAGTCCTGGCTTATTCAGGAGAACCACCACAGACAATTTGAGTAACCATTGGGGGTGGGATTAAATTCCTTGCAATGTGCCGCAGAGTGCTGCTGGAACGGCCGTGAAGGCACTCTATGGTAATGTAACATCACTGATTTTTATTTGCACACCATAGAGATGCATAGGAAAATATGTGATGTTCAGGTACAGTAGTACCAGGAAATGAGTGCAGTCAGCCTTCGCAATAATGTAGCTCATAAGAGGGAATTGAGTTTCCTCCATATAGTTTAATCCAGACCCTGTCTTTTGTCATCATTGGGCTGAAAACCTTTGTTTACTACTTTGTTAAATAGATAATTAAATCTTCTACTTACGAAAGCACATCAAAGCAGTCAATAGCTGCCAGTGTAGTGGTGAGAGAGTGACAGACATGGACCCAGGACAGAGGAGAGGAGGTCCTGAAATCCCCTTGCAATCTGGAAACAGGTCCGTGGTCCACTGCCACGAGAGCCTAAGTACATCATGACAGGAAGAGTATGAGTGAAATGGGACAGAGTTGAGAGAGAAATTACCTCAGAATGTGACTGTGTGATGGAGAGGAGAGCAAAGTTAGGGGGATTATATCATATTACCTCAAAATATAACTGTATGACTGAGAGACACAGCATCTTAGTGAGTGAACCAAGGGACACCCTGCTGGGAGAGGAGAAGCAGCGTTGTGTACATTGAAGGGGCACATTGTCAGAGCCCAAACATGTGAAGTATCACCCCTGCAGAGGAGGGGTGAGCAGGGCTGAGAGAACACAAACAAGTGTCAGAGCCCAAACATATGAAGTGTTACCCCCACAGAGGAAAGGTGAGTGGGGCTGAGAGAGCACCAGAGAAAATTCCAGAGCTGAGTGAGTGATGTTCCCCCATAGACGAGAGCTAAGTGAAACACTGCTGAGAGAATGGATGTGCGCTGATGCACCACTTTAAATGTGACTGTTCTATTATCATAACCATGTCATCCCTTAACCTATTGTGCAGGAGGAGAAGGATAAGTATAATATGTAAGTGAAAGCTGTCAACCACCTAAGAACTGTGCAGGAGGAGGCAGGAGATGTATATAGTTACTTTATTATCTGCAACCCAAGTATGATGCTGGAGGAGAAGAAGGGTAAATAATGAGTTTATATTTTACAATATAGAGATGATCTGCTTCCCAACTTGCTGCTACAAATATTGCACTGCACCACTATGCATCAATTCTTGTATCCCCACTTAGCAGACATTGCAGTAAAACCCACATGTGCAGGGACCATCTGGTCACCTATGCCCACACCCAAGAGTTAACCAGGGCAGAGAAAGGCACAAGCAAGGAGGTAAAGCATTTGCTACGCACCCCCAGGACCACACACAAGGACAGGGGGTTACATTTGCTACATATGTACCTCTATGAATCTAAGGATTTGTCTTTCTGGTACAGCCCCAAAACCTTCCTTTCTTAGGTACTGTGGATTTTGCTGTTTATACATTTTGTTCAAGACCCTGACTGATGCCATATGACCCTAAAAATGAAGATTCTGAAGAACATACTTGCTGAAGAATAAAGACAGGGCAACAATTCCCATAGAGAATCTTTGTGATGAAGAGTACTTTTAGATATTTTAGCAGTTTATACATTGCTTCACTCATGAGCCATCACTTGCGTTGCTGTCTCGTATTATACACTATAATATCTACAAAAAGAAATTGATTATCTTATGGTTTCAGAACGTTTATCCATTGAGTGACCTCGATATCTGGTCATGGAGACAAATGAGAGACAGAAAGTCCTATTGCTATTGAATGTTACCCTGACAGAAAGACAACTGCTCTCCTATGGTCTGTTGCAGATACTGCTACCTATATTTACAATGACTGTGGAACGTAACTACTGTGGAGGCTAATAGCAGTCCTACAGAATGACAGAGACTGCATCTTCCATCATGTTTTAGCCTAGGTAGACAGTGCTAGGAACGAGCAAATGATTGTTAAAGCCCAAAAATGTAGAGGAGGTGTTTGTAAATTATTGCAAAGCATTCTGTACAATCTCTGCAAGTTACGCCTACTTAAAGTGCATCCGTCACCCATACATATCGGAGGCCACCACTTTGTAGGCTGAATTAATATTCTTGAGAATGCAGTTCATGAATTCATTTTTTACAGTAACGGCTGTGTGATGTTTTTCATGTTCCTTGTGAATCAATAGTGCATTTTTGTTTCATCCACAATATTTCCATCCAGGGGCACTATAAGGACTGATTTTTTTAATTGATTGATATAAGTTGGTGGCCCTTTAATTACCTTCCTCTGGCCTAATGAAAAGCTACTGTTTTAGGATATACTGCTGTTGAGTTGATTTCATAAACTGTGCTTTTTTTCCCCCCATCATGCAGCTTCGTATTTTACTATTCAATTTGCAGTGGCACATACCTTTCGTCAACCTACATTTGTTAATGTTCCTTGCACAGAACATGTGGTCTGCTAGAATTCCTTGTAGCAAACACTATGAAGCTTACTGATTGCAACAAACGTAATATTTAGCGGACACTAATTATGGTTTTGTTTACCTTTGCTGTAATTTTTTCCACAAATCCTTTCATGGAGAGCTTGGAAAAGTACAGCCTGACTGTACCAAGAGTGTACTTTTAAAACTTCAAATGGTTTTGTTTCAGATCCAAAAAATGAAAGCCCATTAATCAATCCGTGAAGGATGCCAGAGTATTATGTACATTATTATTCCACAGACTTGCAACCAACCATCAAGTGTTTTGATGTCAGTAGAGATTTCTGGAAAGTTGTGGGAAATTAATTAAGGTTTAATATTCAAGTAGGGTGGTCGTAAAGTAATAAACTAATTCGGAACAATCAGTGTAAAAGGATCAAATTCTTTCACATTATTATCTAAAAATGGATTCAGACATTAATGATGCAATCTAAAAGGACAAAAGGACAGAGGGAGCTTTAATAATAATGCAAACATAATAACAAGAGGAAACCATTTGGATTTTTCTTGGCACATTGAATTAGGCCTACTTGACTCATTTAGTCAACTACTGTAGAAATCACAAATGATTACATTTTGCATATAGTACATGTCTCATAAATTCGCTTGCGGAGATTAATAGGTTTTCTGCAGATGCATTCATCTGTACCATGGAGAACTGTAAATATTGCTTAACATGCCACCTTCATGACAGCAATGGTAGCTTAATCCATTCAAAGTATAGTATCTTTACCAATCTAAATATGAATGGATTGGACATGTGGGCTCTCTTGACCCCTTTGTTTTTCATTTTCCCCCTTTCTTCACTTTCAATTCCATTTCCATGATTTTCTTACCAAATCCAGGCCTGCCATGGGTGGACTACAGAAACCTTTTGTGACATCTTAAAAAGTCAAGTTTACTTAAGGAAATATGAGAACACAGAGCTAGATATGAACTCCAACTGGATAACAAAGATCAATGAGAAATTAGCATATGAAACCACTTAAAAAAAAAAAGCAGGAAATGTTCCTGTTGTGCACATGACTGTGTTGACAGGTATTGGTGTTTGTGCGTAACATCAAGAGGCTCTTAAGATACCACGTACATAAACAACCACCAATAACCATGAGACAAGTATAATTCTCAATCTCCTCATGGTTATATTAAACACTTGTACATGCTACTTTAACCTCTCTGCCTCCCCTTTCCCAATGCCTGCATTACTACAGACTAGAATGGTCTCTGTAGTTTCCTCCCCTGACCACATTATACAAATAAACATTCACTGTTTCCCTTCTAAATAAACAATCTTTCTGAAGCAAAGAATGACTGTACAGTGTTTACACAACTTTATCCCAATTCCATAAACAGATCATTGTCATATATAGTGACAATGGCAGCAAAAACAATTCATGAAAATCGTGCCTGTACAAGGGCGCACCGAGAGGGGGGGGGGGGTTCTTAGTGTCTGGAAACCCCCTCTCCCAGCCTGGGGCACTGTATGCTTGAAGTGGCTACCCCTGCCCCCGGAAACAGCCACTTCACAGCTTGTCTGCAGCTTGTGTGCAGATCGTTTCTATCTGCACAGCTCTCTTCTCTGCTTGTGTCTCCGTCCCTTCCTTTTCCACCGACAGCATGTGTGTATGTGTCTCCTGTGGGCAGCAGCAAGACGATAGAGGAACAGCACTGGATGAAGAAGGTGAGTAAGTGAGTGAGTGTGTGTGTGTGTGTGTGTGTGTGGGCCAGCCAATCAGAGTGGTCCCAGCCGGCGACCACAACGGGAGGGGGCGGGGCCAATCGCGGGCAGAAGGCGGGGTTAACGCAGGCCAGCCAATCAGAGCAAAGGAGGGGCGTGATTGTGCAAAATCGCCCCCCCCTAAACATAAAGTCTAGATCCGCCCCTGGTGTGTGTGTGTGTGTGTGTGTGTTCTCATGTCGGTGTGGTCAACCTGTGTTAAAAGTGTTTTCATGTCAGTGTGGTGAATTGGTGTTAAAAATGGAGCCTGGCTTGGAGGGGTTTATAATATAAGTGTGGGGGAGATGGGGAAAGGGATTTTAATGTAAGTATAAGGGGTGTATTTTATGTGATGTGGGTGATTTGTGAAATATTTAATTCATAGTAGGGTGAGAGTGGGAGCTTTTAATTTATCGGTGGGGTGATGGTGGGGGATATTTCATTTAATAGTGGAGTTATTGCGGACCTATTAAGGGTGGGATGATGGGACTAATAATTTAATACTTGGGTGGTATGGGTGCTATTAATTGAATGTGTGGCTGAGTTTGGGGAGAAGGATTGCTATTTCTTGAAAGTGAATGCTAATTATTTAATGTTTGGGAGGAAATTTATTTATTAAATGTAAATACTATTAATTCAATGTTGGGGTTGTTTAGGGAGAAAAGGTTATTTTAATTTGAATGCCATTAATTTACTGTCTACGCTGGTGGCAGGGAGGCCTAATTATTAAACGTGGGTGCTTTTGATTTAACACCGGCCTGCTTTAGTGGACAGAGGACTACTGTGTTCACTCATTGCTGGGATTTCTATATCATGTACCTGTCCTTTTTCCAAACAGGAGCTCAATCTTCCAGAATCCAGACAAGCAGCAACTGGGCTTTGGCCATAAGAAGCAGCAACAAGTAGTGAAAGCAGCAAGAACAGGTAGGAGAGAGCAGGACAGTCTGCCAACTGTCCTGATTCTGGTGGGTCAGTCCCGAGTTTGGGTATTGACCCACTCAGTCAGGACTTTGTTCTGATTGTAGGGTCAATTGAGAGGTATATCCTGCTTCACACAGCTCTGCTTTTGTATGGGGAGCTGCGTGCACCTAACAGTAGTGCACACCGCGTTGCCCGTGTATATGATGGGGATAGGAAGAGTTGGAAAGCAGCCAAGCACTGTCTAAAAGTATAGCCACACCCCCATGCATGCTGGTCACGCCCACTGGCAGCATGGCATGGAAACCCGGCTGTACAAATTTGCCACTGCTGTATATAACGGTGGTAATAAAGCAAGAAAGTATAAAACACCAAATACATTACATCTTCTCTAACGTTTCATCCAGGCCCAGGATAAGGTAATCATATCTGCTGTGTAGTCAGGTAAAGAGATGGAGAACAGTAGGCCAGCATGCATATATGCAGCTTCAGTATAGAAAAAACTACTGATATGTCACTAAGTTCACAAGCAAAATGCCTAGGGTCTTCATTGGCTCATGGTTTAATAATGTTCCAGTTGCCTGCTGGTCATAGGCTAATTGAAAGGATTTCTCTGGGAAGGTGTGATCACCTTCCTCCAACAGCTGAAAACATGTGCTTCTCAAGGAAACAGACCCAAACCAGTTCTAAGCAAACTTACAACACAATGTCATTTTGATCATTCAATCTTTTATCTTCCATAACTATCGATTGCAGGAAGTGATCGCAAAGCCGAAAGTAGCGGATTAGAGATGGTTATATGCAGATCAAAATGACACTAAACATGATACATTTCCTATATCCTGAGCCTTAGATACTTTTAATATATTATCATTTATGTAATAAACAGTCTAATACATTTTACTTATAATTAAATGTGGATTTCAACCTTAGTAAATGTGCATTATTTACAAGTGTAAATGCGAATGTAAATGTGTGTGCTATGAATCCATGCGATTGTGTCATAACACGTGGCGTATTAATCGCACGATAAAACAATATTAATCAATTTGGTTTACTTCATCCAATTATTTGACTTCCACACTACCTTAGCTGCAGTAGAAAAACTTATTGTATACAAAAACTTGGAAGTCCCACAGCACATTTGGAAAAACCTTTTTATCTCAGTACAAATGATAGGAGTCTTATCACAGGAGTTTCTTTTGAGTTTAGAATAATATCACACCACAAGTAGTAGTACAAAGATGCAACTTACCAGTGGCTGCTTACAGCAGCCGCACACACTTTCCCCACCAACAGCTACAATTGTTATTCTACTACCTTACATATTGTTTATTCCCCACATGTTACATGTGGGCTGAGCCAACTTTACCTTCTGTTTAATGCCACTGTATGTAATTTACTTGTATCATAATTTCCTCAATGGACAGTTCTGTGTAATATGTTTGTGCTTTATAAATAAAGGATAATAATAACAATAAAAAATAATAATAATATTAATCATCATCATCATCATCATCATAATGTAATCTCTCTACTTAATGGACTGCCCTTGATTCGGAATCCTGGATTTGAATTGTTGACAAACTCTTTCGAGTGGTCCACTTACCTAATCTTCTGCTTTAAGAACTTGATTCAGAGTACCTGCCACACCAACATCCCTATAATTGTGCCATTGACCTATAAACTGGTACATTTCCAACTGGTTGAGGGTGGTATACCAGATATCTACTCCTAAAATATTCAGCTGAAAAGCTACCTCTTCTCCCGGCAAAGTTTCTTTTATTAACATCAATAGTTTTTATTACATTTTTCAAACATTGGGGGTACAGAAAGCAAAAAGGGAGAGAGGGACAAATAAAGAATCAAGGGAGGAGGGTAGATAATAGGGGTTGAACACAATACAACAGGCAAATCAACCTAAACATTTACATCACTTGGAAACAACAACATTGAGAGATCAAATGTGTAAGTAAACATCCATAAGGGCTAGGCAGACGTAACTTAGGGGAATTCAACTAAATTGGTTGGAAGTAGCGGTGACACTAGAGTTGACTGGTCACGTAGGGATCTCTCACCATCAGTGGTATATTCATACCAACCAAATCACTTCATTAAATGGAAGATGCTGCAGTGGAGTATGGCATGTCCAGTGTTTCAATCTCAAAACTAAATTGGATCTTAGAGGTTATTGTGTGAAGAGAAGGGACGACTGTGGAGGCTATAGTAGCAAGTAAAATGTGGCTGATTACATATTTGTCACAGAATGGGACTTTAACAGGAAAATGGTAAAGTAGTGCCAGTTTAGGTGCCATAGAAACATAGAAGTTTATGGCAGAAAAGAACCACTTGGCCCATCTAGTCTGCCCAATTTTTAACCTATGTTGACCTAAACCTTATGTTAGCCTTCATTCTTTGCAAGGATATCTTTATGCCTATTACAAGTATGTTTAAATTGCTCTACTGTATTAACCTAAACCACCTCTGATGGGAGGCTAATCCACTAATCCACTACCCTTTCTGTGAAGTAGTATTTCTTCAAATTTCCTCTGATCCTACTTCCCTCCAGTTTCAGCGCATATCCTTGTGTTCTAATATTTCTCTTCCTTTAAAGAATATTTCCCTCCTCTACCTTGTTAAAACCCTTGATATATTTGAAAGATTTTATCATGTCTCCCCATTCCCTTCTCTGCTCAAATCTATACATATTAAGATCTTTAGTCTTTCCGGGTAAGTTTTGTGCTGTAGGCCATGCAATATTTTAGTTGCCCTTTTTTGTAGAGTCTATAATGTATTTATATCCTTCTGGAGATATGGCCTCCAGAACTGAACACAATATTCTAGATGAGGCTTTACCAACAACCTCTACAGTGGCATTATTACTTCTATCTTTCTGCTACTGATTCCTCTCCCTATGCAACCAAGCATCTGACTCGCCTTTCTTTTTGCTTTTTTACATTGCTTACCTGCCTTTAAATAACCTGAAATAGTGACTCCTAGATCCCTTTCCTCCTGATTAGTTTGCATAATAGTGCCATTAATATTGTATTTAGCCTTTGTGTTTTTGAGACCCAAGTGCATGGTTTTGCATTTTTTTGGCATTAAACTGTAGTTGCCACTCTCCTAACCATTCCTCTATTCTACCTAGATCATCCGGCATACTTTCCCTTAAATACCAATGTCACAATCAAGATATTAAAAAGCACTGGTCCAAGTACACATCCTTTACCTCATGTGAAATGCACTTCATTTACTATAATCAGGGCCGGATTAAGGGAATGGAGGCCCCTGGGCTAAGGAGGCCTCCATTCCCCCGTCAGGGCCCCCCCCCATAATAACCCGCCCCCGACCGATCAATACTGCTGCTGAGCACTTTCAAGGGCCCCCTGGATGCCATAGGCCCCTGGGCTGTAGCCCAGTTAGCCCTATGGTTAATCCGGCCCTGACTATAATTCTCTGTTTTTTATCCTGCAACCAAGATCTTATCTATTCAACCACCTTAAAATCCAATCTCAAACTTTCCGGTTTATTTAAAGGTTTGTGATGTGGAAAGGCTTCTTTGAAATGAAGATAGAGTACACACTTATTAACCGAGTGTGTTAGAGAATTTAGATTGTAAGCTTTAATGGGGGCAGGGATTGATGTGAGTAAGTTCTCTATACAGTGCTGTGGAACTAGTGGTGCTATATAAATAAATGATGATGATGATTCATTACAAATTGTTCAATTCATTGGCAAAATGTCAAAACGATACTGCAATGCCGATAAGAACGGCTGATATGCAAAATGTATTTTTCAACAATCTTAGGTTCCAATTTTTGGAATATATATATTATTTACATCTTTTAATTTCAGATGGATCCATTAATAGTTTCCACAATCCTGACTTGGACTCAACCTGATATCTTGGATTTTGAATAAAGTAATGACAGTTTTCAGATTTAATGTAAAGTACACAGAATGAATTAAAAATATTTCAAGAAATTATAAAAATGATTGGTCCAATGAGTAAAACATTATAGAATGTCTAGTGAAAAGTGATTTAAATTTGACAGAATGAACTTAAATTACCGTTTGTTGAGGAAAACCACGTTTTATTGCCTTTTTAGTCATATTTATACATTGGTTGTAAACCTCAAACTTTTGTTGTTTAGTAGCAGGACGTAAAGTCTCATTGAGTTTGTGAAACCATATAACTATCATCCAAAATAAACTGAAGAAGAGTTGGGAAAAGAAAATGCTCAGGGATTTTTTCCATATCAAAAGGTAACATTTTAATGGAGGCTTGGTTGAGTTATTGTAGGCTATTTCTGCCCGAGAAGCAAGTTCCAGCCAGTCATCTTAGTTAATGGAAATAAAGCATCATAAATATTGCTACAAGAAAAAGAGAGATTTACTCCTAATAATGAACAGGAGGATATTAAAAAAACCTATATAAACTGAAATCTTCAATTTGAAATGAAGATAACAGGAGTTCCAAGCAGCCTAAAATAATGTATGATGAAGAGAGTGACCAGGTCTTTGCATAAGGGCAGGCAAGAAAGGTAAAAATAGTGTGTCATCTTGCTGAAACAAGCAACCACTACCCAAATGTCACTGCACACCTTACAATGTGCTTGTCTACTGCAAAGTCCATGGCCAGATTTGTCAGGGAGACTTTGGAATAGGCAAAGGCTGAAGTGGTCCTACAGGAGTAGAATGTGAAATTGCGGAAAATGAAGAAGAATTTACAGTGTAATGACTTTTACAAATGTCAGATTGGGATTAGGCCATTTTACAGAATGAAAAAGTGGTTGAATTTAGTAATTGGTGGACATTTGTCTATGAAAGTTCTGTAGGATATTCAGAAAATGTATTACAAGTGCATCTTTAAGCATTGTATGCAAGCCCACAGATGAATGTGAAAAATAATAAGGGTCATCTTGAATTGACATTTAAACACTCAAGTTGAACTTATTCAGGCAATGAGTGCTCCATTCTTCTATAGTGAATGTATGCTGCGTGCATATGTGATGTGCGACTGTATGTTAAAAATTAGATGTTTAGCTACATTGAGCCACTAAAGAATTTAATAGTTATTTCTCAAAATAAAACCTGTTTAATACAATTTAAAAAGGAAGGACTAAGAGGAAGTTAAGAAAAATGATTTATGAACATGTTAGGGACATAAAAATGGAAAATTAAAACTGTGTTTTAGCTGTACACTTGTAGAATTGTCCATTTAGGAGTGTCAATTTTAAAAGAGTTTATCAGTTAAAAATCAGTGCCAGAAGATGTGATTTTGACAGGATGCTAATACAAAGGGAATCCATTTGATTAATTCACTTGAACCTAAGGGGCAGATTCAATTGTAAAAGAAATTGCCATGTAGTGTCCCGATATGGCCGTGCCCCACAGAGACGCGAACAACAGGGATCATTATTATTATTATTATTATTATTATTATTATCATCATTATTTGTTAGGCGCCACAAGGTATCCGCAGCGCCGCACACAGTACTAACAGTGGACTATACAGGGTGGGTTAGAGATGGGGGTTAAGTAGATGATTGGTAGGCTGTGAGGAAGAGGTGAGTTTTGTGTGCTTGTTTGAAGGAGCACAGAGTAGGAGAGAGACGGATGGAACGAGGGAGGTCATTCCAGAGAAGGGGGGCTGCACGGGAAAAGTCTTGGATTCTGGAGTGGGAAGAGGTGATAAGAGTGGAGGAGAGGCGGCGGTCGTTGGCTGAGCGTAGGGAGCGGGCAGGAGTGTGAATGGAGAGGAGGTTATAGATATAAGGGGCAGTAGAGTTGGAGAGAGCATTGTAAGTGGTGGTGAGGAGTTTGAAAAGGATTCTGTAGGGGAAGGGGAGCCAGTGTAAGGCAAGGCAGAGAGGGGAGGCAGAGGAGGAGCGGCGTCAGAGGAAAATGAGCCTTTGCGGCCGCATTGAGTATTGAGAGAAGGGGGGAGAGATGGGAGTGGGGGAGGCCAGTGAGGAGGAGGTTACAATAATCAAGGCGGGAGATGATGAGTATGTGGATGATAGTTTTGGTGGCATCCTGAGAGAGAAAAGGATGGATGCGGGCAATGTTGCGTAGTTGGAAGCAACAGGCTTGGGCAAGGGAATGAATGTGGGGGGCAAAAGAGAGAGAGGAGTCGAGGGTGACACCCAGGCAGCGAAGTTGGGTGACAGAGGAGATGGTGGTGTTATTGACGACAATAGAGAGGTCATGGTGGGATGGGAATCTGGGCGGAGGAAAGACAATGAGTTCAGTTTTAGAGATATTGATTTTGAGAAAAACTCTCGGACATCCAGGAGGCTATACATTACTTTTTACCCTATTAACGGTAAAAATGCGCAGCGGCGATGTTCCTCAGAACAATTGAATCTAGCCCTCTGAGTCTAAGGTGTAATTTATCAAACTGCGCGTTTGAAAAAAAAAAGAGATGTTGCCTACTTTAACTTTTCAGATTCTAATTATCATTTATTTAGTACATTCTACAAAATGACAGCTAGAATCTGATTGGTTGCTATAGGCAACATCTCCACTTTTTCAAACACACAGCGTGATAAATTTACCCCCTTAATTATTGAACTGAATTTAAAAATGTTTCTATTAGATATGTGTTTTTGTCTCTGAGAATGACTTCATGAATGAAGCAGAGCCTTAATTGTATATTCATTGCCAAATATGTAATTTTCAGTATGCATATACATTAATTACTATTGATGCATTTGTGCACTTCAGATATATGACATGACGTACTGCATCAGAAGTGATGTAATCTGGGAGGTAGCTTGATTCTGACTCCTGATGTGATAGTGATTTTTACTCTGATTTAGTATAGCAATGAGAAAATTCTGAACAAATACCTCAAACATATCACCTGTCTCCCCTCTCTTCCAAAGTCCTTTAAATGTGCCCTTTGGAATACACGCTCTGTTTGTAACAAACTTACCTCCATTCATGATCTCTTCCTCTCAAAAAACCTCAACCTTATGGCAATAACAGAAACATGGCTCATGCAATCAGACACTGCCTCACCTGCAGCACTTTCACATGGTGGCCTCCATCTCACCCACACCTCCAGACCTGAAGGCAGACAAGGAGGTGGAGTTGGACTACAGAGCACATACACAGTTCTACCAAATGTCCCATCACTCACGTTCACATCTTTTGAATTACATGCTATTCGCATTTTTAATCCATTCTCCCTACGTGTTGCGGTGATCTATCGTCCCCCTGGAGCACACCAACAATTTATTGAGGATTTCTCTGCATGGCTCCCTCACTTCTTATCTTCAGACATCCCCACCATCATCATGGGTGACTTCAACATCCCCATTGATAACCCACCTTCCAAAGCTGCATCCAAACTACTCTCTCTAACATCCTCACTTAACCTCTCCCAGTTGATTGAATCATCTACTCATAAGGATGGCCACTGCCTTGATCTTGTTTTCTCTAGACTATGCTCAGTGTCTAATTTTATTAATACACCCTTTCCCCTCTCGGATCATCACCTTATCAGCTACACTCTCACCCCCACTGCTCTAACCTCTCTACTGTCTAACTCAACCAAGCCTCCTCATACTCGCAGAAATCTTAATTCTATTAATCTTCAACAATTTTCCACCTCTCTCCAACACCTTCTCTCCCCTATCTCTACATTCTCATCCCCTGAGACGGCAGTACCTCATTTTCACCTAACCTTAGCAACGGCCCTTGATCAAGTGGCTCCAGCGACACTACATACTACACGTCGACTTCGATGTCAACCGTGGCACACCAAAGCAACACGAAATCTTCAAAAACTTTCCCGTAAAGCAGAACGTCACTGGCATAAATCTCGAACCTCTAATGACTTCTTCACATATACTTCTGTCTACCACTCCTATCGAAATGCTCTGGACACTGCAAAACAAACATACTTTCAATCTCTTATCTATGCTCAGGCTTCTATCCCCAAACGCCTTTTCAATACATTTAATCATCTTCTCAATCCTCCCACCCCGAACCCTCCATCTACTATCAGTGCTCAGGATCTTGCTTCCTACTTCAAGGACAAGATTGACAAGATCAGACTAGAAATGGTATCCTCTTCCTCAACAAGCCATCAGCTCAATTCCTTCCCACTACCCTCTGACACCCTCTCTTCATTTGATCCCACAAATGAAGAGGAAATTTCTACGCTCTTCTTATCTTCCTACTCTTCCTCTTGTCCTCTTGATCCTATTCCCTCGCAAATTGGTAGATCCCTGTCTTCTGTGCTCATTTCACCTCTAACTCAAATCTGTAATCTCTCATTCTCTACTGGCATCTTTCCATCACTATACAAGCATGCAGTGATTACTCCTATTCTAAAAAAAACAAAACTCCGACCCAAACTCTCTCTCAAATTACCGTCCCATCTCTTAGCTCCCTTGCCCCTCCAAGCTTCTAGAGAGGCTTGCCTATACTCGCCTCACACGCTTTCTTTCTGCAAACAACCTGTTGGATCCTCTTCAGTCTGGCTTTCGTTCTTAATACTCCACAGAGACTGCGCTGACCAAGGTTGTTAATGATCTGATCACTGCTAAGACTGAACGCCATTACTCTCTCCTAATTCTCCTGGATCTCTCGGCTGCATTTGACACCGTTGACCACTCTCTTCTCATGCAAACGCTGCAATCCCTAGGTCTTCAAGACACTGTTCTATCCTGGTTCTCATCCTACCTCTCTAATCGCTCTTTCACTGTTGACCACTGGAGTACCACAAGGCTCGGTGCTAGGTCCTCTACTGTTCTCTATCTATACCGCCTCTCTTGGAAATCTAATAAGTTCCTTTGGCTTTCAGTATCATCTCTATGTGGATGATACCCAAATCTATCTATCCTCTCCTGATCTCTCGACATCTGTGTTGTCCCGTGTAACTGACTGTCTTTCTGCCATATCATCTTGGATGTCCTCTCGTCAACTCAAACTTAATCTTTCTAAAACAGAGTTAATAATATTCCCACCCGCCAACAAGTGCATACCTGACATTTCTATCTCTGTTGATAACATGACCATAAATCCCACCCCACAAGCTCGCTGCCTAGGTGTAATCCTTGATTCACGCCTATCCTTTGTTCCCCACATTGACTCTATATCTAAATCATGTTACATATATCTAAAGAACATTTCCAGAATCCGCACATATCTCACACAAGACACTGCTAAAACCTTTAATCATGCACTAATCATCTCCCGCATTGACTATTGCAATTCCCTCCTTACTGGTCTTCCCAAAAACAGACTCAAACCCCTAAAATCTATTTTGCATGCTGCGGCAAGACTGATTTTCCTTGCAAATAGCTATTCCTCTGTTGAATCACTCTGTATGTCTCTACACTGGCTGCCTGACTTCTACCAAATCCAATATAAAATACTTTTACTAACCTACAAGGCCATCAACAAAGCTGCACCAACATACATCTCCTCTCTTGTCTCAAAATATCTCCCAACTCGGCAACTCCGTTCTGCAAAAGATCTGCGTCTCTCATCCACCCTCATTACATCCTCCCATTCCCGGTTACAGGACTTTTTTCGGGCTGCACCCACTCTATGGAACTCTCTCCCTCGCACAATAAGAGTCTCCTCTGGTCTACAAAATTTCAAGCGTTCTCTGAAAACCTACCTATTCAGACAAGCTTATAATATTCCTCAACCACCTTCTTAACCTCACTACCTTTAGCCTGTTACACAATTTCACACAAGACAACTACCCCCTGACCAACATTGTTGTGTGACAGGATCATTTAGCTTATGAGTCACCTTACCTTTGCAGTCTGGCTGAGCCAAGATGCAAAATGTATACTTAACCTCATGTGTCAATCTCCCATTGTCCCATAGATTGTAAGCTTGCGAGCAGGGCCTTCTCACCTCTTTGTCTGTTTTACCCAGTTTGTTTATTAGTTTATTATGTTTGTCCCCAATTGTAAAGCGCTACGGAATATGTTGGCGCTATATAAATAATTGATGATGATGATGATGATGATGATGTCTGTGGGCTATTATTTATGCCCTATCGATTATTAACTGCTACTGGATCACAGTCTGGGAAAGATACATTAATGCTATTGTGTTTACTACTAATACATGCTAGTAATAAAGATAATGGATATGCTCCATGAAAGTTTCATTTACGTTAGTTATGCAGTTATGTTTTTTTAAATGAGGGCTCATTATACAACAATGGTTTTTCACTCTTTTTGATTAAATGGTTAACTTTTGTGCATAAATCTTAAATATT
Source organism: Mixophyes fleayi (assembly GCF_038048845.1). Lineage (NCBI taxonomy): Eukaryota > Metazoa > Chordata > Amphibia > Anura > Limnodynastidae > Mixophyes > Mixophyes fleayi. Next base: position 166,608,881 of record NC_134406.1, on the reverse strand, counting down.
TGGAAATAAATGGACAACAGAAAAACTGTAACAATGATTAAAGAAGAGGGGAATGGTACAATACTAACATTAAGTTATATCATGGGCAGCACGGTGGCTCAGTGGTTAGCACTTCTACCTTACAGCACTGGGGTCATGAGTCCAATTCCCGACCATGGCCTTATCTGTGAGGAGTTTGCGTGGGTTTCCTCCGGGTTCTCCGGTTTCCTCCCACACTCCAAAAACATACTGGTAGGTTAATTGGCCACTAACAAATTGACCCTAGTCTATCTGTTTCTGTTCTGTTTTGTGTATATGTGTTAGGGAATTTAGACTGTAAGCCCCAATGGGGCAGGGACTGATGTGAGTGAGTTCTCTGTACAGTGCTGCGGAATTAGTGGCGCTATAAAAATAAATGGTAATAATAATAATAATAATAATTATATATGTGATTAATCTACAGCAGGCAAGCACATTTACTGAGCTAAACAAAATTTGACAATGTATTTCTTTTAATTATAATCTATAAATATAATACAGTACTTGCAGTGGATGTTATATAGCATAACAATTCCCTATAATGAGAAACTGCTGTGTCAATAGCATAATATAAATTGCGATGTAAAGTCTGTAGAGCAAAATAAATATATTCACCTAACATAAATGCTGTATCAAGATGCAAAAAAACTCACTAAAACCAAATAGCAAAATAAAAAATATAAAAAATTCAAAAACTAAACAGTCATGGCCAAACATTTTGAGAATGACACAAATATTATTTTTCACAATGTCTGCTGTCTCAGTTTTTATGATGGCAATTTGCATATACTCCAGAATGTCATGAAGAGTGATCAGATGAATTTCAATTAATTTCAAAGTCCCTCTTTGCCATGACAATAAACTTTATCGCAAAAAACAACATTTCCACTGCATTTCAGCCCTGCCACAAAAGGACCAGCTGACATCAGGTCAGTGATTCTCTCGTTAACACAGATGAGAGTGTTGACGAGGACAAGGCTTGAGATCACTCTGTTATGCTGATTGAGTTAGAATAACAGACTAGAAGCTTTAAAAGGAGGTTGGGACTTCAAATCATTGGTTTTCCTCCGTTAATCATGGTTATCTGTAAGGAAACATATGCAGTCATCATTGTTTTGCTTCACAGGCAAGGATATTGCTGCCAGTAAGATTGCACCTAAATCAACCATTTATCGGATCATCAAGAACTTCAAGGAGAGAGGTTCAATGTTGTGAGGAAGGCTTCACGACGCCCAAGAACGTCCAGCAAGTGCCAGGACCATCTCCTAAATTCGATTCAGCTGCGGAATCAGGGCACCACCCGTGCGAGCTTGCTCAGGAATGGCAGCAGGCAGGTGTGAGTGTATCTGCACGCACAGTGAGGCAAAGACTTTTGAAGGATGACCTGGTGTGAAGAAGGCCAGCAAAGAAGCCACTTCTCTCCAGGAAAAGCATCAGGGACAGACTGATATTCTGCAAAAGGTACAGGGATTGGACTGCTGAGGACTGAGGTAAAGTTATTTTTTCTGATGAATCCCCTTTCAGATTGTCTGGGGCATCTGGAAATTGCTTGTCCGGAAAAGGAAAGGTTAGTGCTACCATCAGTCCTGTGTCATGCCAACAGTAAAGCATCCTGAGACCATTCATGTGTGGGGTTACTTCTCAGCCAAGGGAGTGTTCTCACTCACAATTTTGCCTAGCAACACAGCCATGAATAAAGAATTGCACCATAACAACCTCCAAGAGCAACTTCTCCCAACCATCCAAGAACAGTTTGGTGACGAACAATGCCTTTTCCAGTATGATGGAGCTCCTTACCATAAGGCAAAAGTGGCTCGGGGATCAAAACATCGAAATTTTGGGTCCATGGCCATTAAACTCCCCAGACCTTAATCCCATTGAGAACTTCTGGTCAATCTCCATCTGATGTCAATAGTGAATCAAGTAATGATAATGCATAAAGAACATCATTTGTTAATGAGCACATTTGATCATACTGTGTTAGGTCATATTTGTGTTCCAATCTATCATTGATACTAAGTATTTCATTGAACCTCATAAAATCAGTGTGGAAACTACGTCCTTGATCATGCAGGTCTTTCAATTGGTAGTTACATCCAATGTTTCTTATGCATTTTATCAAGAGTGTGGACTATGACCCAACAACACATAATGGCTAAGAAATATATCTGGAGGTTATATGCCACGTGAATGACTTATGTAGGTCCATAACAGAGTCCATGTAGACCAAAAGCTCAATCCCAGACCTTTGATGTGGCTCCCAAAATTGACTGAAAAATAGGACTACTTATACTATAAGAAGTTTGTAGCATAGGGTCCAAGAGGCTATGGACAGTAAGGAACTATTATTAGGCATGTCTAGCGTGTATGAAACATAGTTCCCTTGTGGTCACAGTTCCATAAGCATCTGGGATCGGCAGTAGGAAACATTTTATTCAGTCTATTTGGTATATGGTAAAAGAGGTTTCATTTATTTTAGTAGAGATTGCACTTTCGCAGTTTTCTCCCCCAGGCTTCCTCATCTGGTATGGGGAACTCCAGTTCATGCCAGTTCTGGTTCTACAAGAATAGGCATAAAGTTGGGAGATCATAGCTTGCATAAGGGGTGGCTGTAGTATAATGTTTCAAAAGTGGTGAGAGGTCTCATCATTTCATCTGGGGAGATGGACGATAAAAAATGTCAAAGTTGGATTCATTCAAACGGCCTAAGAGTGTGTCAAATTCACCAGATATTTAAATTATTGGTGGTTGGTTCTATTTGTTGTCATAGACAAAGGAGAAGATGTGTCCATGTTAATACTGAGAACTGTATTGAAGTCACAGATGACAATAGGGTCATCATGTTTTACTTGAGCTACAAGGCTATCCATTTTAGAGAAGACGTTTTGCTGGTCTTGGTTTGGGGTGTAAATGTTTATCAAGTTGCAGGGTCAGTTGTTTAGTTTTCTAATCAACAATAAGTAGCAGCCCTCCTTTCTGTATGAGATTCAATTAACTTTAATATGAGGTAGCTAGCAGCCCATGTTTTCTTTTGTTTACTGTTGCATACTTAGAACACATTTGAATACAATCTGGGACTCAATTTAGGTTGGAGACTATGTACAAAGTGGGTTATAGGAAGGTGAAGTAGCACTCGTGTAGTCAGGGATGCAAAGAGCTCTATTAAATGGGCAATATTAAGTCCTTTTACATTGAGGCATAATTTCTGAAAAAAATATATCAATGCAAGGGAAGAGAAGTTATTAAGGAAAGTGTGTTTGTATCAGTAAAGGGGATGTGAGAAATGAACATGACGCAAATGGTTATGGTGTATGCCTGGGGGATAGGATGGGTGGATCCACAAGTTAAAAAAGAAGGGTAAGGGTTCCTGCAGTTGGCCATGGCCAAGGTTGCTGACAGTGGGGAAACAGAGCTACTTCCCCGGTAGGTCAGCTATGGGCAATGGCAAGACGCTTTCTGGTCTTGTCGAATGGCACACAGGTGGTGGAGCTGAAGTTGTAAGATATTTCAATAAAGCAATAAGGCTGATGTGTAAAGAGTCAGAGTGAGATATTTGTAGGGTGTAGAGGAGGACGGGGTGGAGGAGATCCCCGAGGGTGAGAAAAGTGGGATAGAATACAATTCTTAACACTGCAAACCTTGTAAACAGGCTAAAAACTTTGCATAAGAGGCATCCTCTATGTGCCAAGTTGGTGATTAGTATCAAAATTTGGGATCCTTAAGGGGAGTGCGGTAACATGGTGGATAGCAGCTTCGGGGCCTGATCTTGATGTCTTTGAAGTCTCCAGTTGATGCAGAGAATGAATCTGCACTTCATAGTCTGGTTTACAAGGGATTATTTACAGATGAGCCAGGAGCTTCTTGGAAAGCATGTTTGCTCACTTGAGCTGTCAGGTCACACCCATAGAAATTCTGTATTTCTGTTGAATGGTGAAGGAAGCAGGACTTGTATCACAGGCAATTCATGCCTCTGCTAAATAGTCTGTTCCTCCACAAAATGAGATATGCACAACTTAATTCATCGCTACTTGTAAAGTCACTTTGATTAATTCTTAGGAGTGTAAAATAGTTAAAAGAGTACACATAGTCAAGACTTCAAGGCAGGCGTACAAAGTATATGAGCTCCAGGGCACAAATACCACTCGAACTTTATGAATACAAGATGGCAAAATTCATCAAAGAAATTCACCAAACCACAAGGAGCAAGAACATAATGCTCTACAGTATACTACTAATCACGGTCTCTATATCTCTTTCCAGCCCACAGAAAATAATAGGAAAAATAGAAACCTTTTACTTGAGAAGCTACATAAAATGAATGTCTTCATTTGATTTTGAAAAATTGATTTAAGTAGTCTCTTAATGCAGAAATCTAGAACTCTTATCCTTTTTAAGATCAGAACTTAGCAGAGATCTATCTATCCAAAGCCACAAAGTAACCATAGACTCTACCTTTATTACTACTTGCCTGCATTGAAACTGTACAATGACTGCACTTTATGGAAGTTCACTGATCATCAAAGCTTTAACCAGGGAAAGGTTAGTAAGATCTCACAATCATTGTAGAACCAGAGCCAAGAGCAGAGAACAAGGTTCATGGTGGCACTACACAGGCATCCAGCTAAATGACTTATAATTTGTCCACACATTGTTGGCCAAGTTCAATGAGATCCAGCACTTTGACTCTGGGGTCAAGTTGCCTGATTAGTATCCAACCACAAATTCCTGTTAAAACAATCGAAGATGGTCAAACATAACACAACAGAGGACATCTTCAACTGCATTTATGAACATGACTGATAATGATCCAATTGCTTTTGATAGAATTATTTACTCCATTTGGAGCTATACAGGTAGCCACCTTGTTGATACTGTTATGTTTGTAAGCCACCTTTGTGATAAACAAGGTTAAGACCACAAATATAAACAATCACTATGACTTACTAAATATACAGTATATTGCTCTATTTTATGGTTGTATGACACAGCTGTAAGTGCTAATTCGATTTTTGCTAAGAATATAAGCATCACTTTGGTCAAACTGCAATTAATATTTGGAATCAGTAATTCTACACAGATTGTGACAGAATCACATAGCAAGAACATTTTATTTTTGGTCTGAAACTTCAGAAGGTTTGGAAAAATAAACAAATAGTGTGGCCTAAATATTTTACTACTGGGAGTTTCCAGCCAAAAGACCGAGGAAAAATAATTTAATACATGTATCAAAGTCACCACAGAATTATGGGTTTTAAGCTTAATGTCTTGCTAAATATGAATCAATGGTCTCTACTTGCCAAGGTGACAAAAGGACAGAACTAAAATCATTTGTGTTAGCTATTAGACAGCTAGCAAATTGAGTGATCTGCTAGCGATTGGTTAATGCACCATGGATACAAATACTAATCTGAACTGCACAGTTTTGAAATTGGTAATGAAATATTTAACCATACAGATAGGTAACAAAGTGATGTAACAAAATATTTATTGACAGAAGCAGGAAAAACTGAAGTTAAAGTAATTCATTTTGTTGACTATCTAAACAGATTTTAATTGAAAGCTTCCAAGTCTACCTAGGTATTTTCTTGGTAATCCAGACAAATATCATGCCTGATAAAAATACCTAAGCTAGCCATTTTAATTTATTCATATGTCCAATATATTGTATGAATTTCATTCCATGTTATCCTGGACATCAAATTCTGTGCATATTGTCAAACATAAAATGTATGTAATGCTATTAAAGTTCATATAGAACTAATTATACATAAAATGTTGCTACTTACTCACCTTTCAACATCACCACTGTTAGAATTATCATTTTGGTACAATCTGTCACATATTCTGACATTGTGTAGTGGGCAATTGAGATAATGGTATATTTTGTTCATCCTGTTGTTACCTTTGCTGGGATTCTGGACCTTGTCCCTGTTACGAGCCGCGGCGGTGCCCAGCCGCCGCGACTCACTCACCCGCGTCCCGGCCGTCGCCATGGCGACCGGGACGTCATTTCCGGCCATAACCCGGCCGTTGCCGGGGCAACCAGCAGAAGCTTCAGAGCTGCGTCCCGGCAATAGGAGGAAGCCGGGCGCAGCGTTCTATAGCCTGTGGGCTAATTAATATGGGCAGATTATAGGAGGCAATTACAGGCATTAGCCTGCAACTGTGCAGGCCAGGGGCAAGCCCTGATTGGCTCTATTAGTGACTGCTCTATTACCTGCAGGAGTGTGTTCAACCTGTGATTGGTTCAGCTGGGTATTTAAGGCAATGAGGTCTGCTGCCTCATTGCCGGTTATAGCTTCTGTGCTCCAGTCTGCTGACCTGCTTTGTTCCTGTTCCTGTTTCCTGATATCTACGTTTGACTCCCCGTGTATGACCCCTGGCTTTGTATTGGACTTCGCTCGTGTTTCCTGTGACCCTGATCCTCGGCTTGTTTACCCGTTCTGCTACTTTGCCTGTGACCTCTGACCTCAGCTTGTTCATCGATGCTGATACCTGCTGCCGGCCTTTGACCTCTGCGTGGACCTGACTCTTCATGCCTGGGTTCTCCCCAGCCGGTACACACTTCACGACCCTCTGTCAGTCTGCAGCCCAGTCTGTCCCCACCATCAGGGGCTCCAGTGAACACCTGACTGGCAGAGTAGACTCCGGGTTGTGTTGTGCCGGCTGGAAAGGTTCCTAACAGTCCCATCTATTGCAGCCCATGTGAGTAACTGTGTTTCTTTTATTGTGCAAGTTGCAAGTTAAAAGCTCAATCATCATCATCAACATTTATTTATATAACACCAGCAGATCTCATAGCACTTTCCAATTGGGGACAAACACAGTAATAAACAATACTGGTTAATACTAGAGATGGGCGGGCTCGGTTCCCCGAGAACCGAACCCACCCGAACTTTGGGTATCCGAGTACCGAGCCGAGGAGGCTCGGTACTCTCCCGCCCGTTCGGAATCCAAATAAAGGCAGAACGTCATCGTGACGTCGTCGGATCTCGGGGCTCGGTTCTCGCGATACTTGAAGATTATAAATACCTGCCTCCACAGCAATCCATCGCCATTCGACAGAGGGAGAGAGCAGGGTGTAGTCACAGGCTGATTAGAGCAGGGACAGAAAATACAATATTCTGAATCCAATTGTGATAACAAAAATCGCTATAGAAGAGAGGAGGATAGAGGAGTTTTTTTTTTTTTAATATTTGGCACTCTCCAGTGCTTTTGGGGTGTCCCCCATAATTGTGCATAAATATTTCTGGCTGTCAAAATTACTATCTGTCAGCAGTATCTACCAAATAATTTTTAGCACACCCCAGTGCTTTTGGGGTGTCCCCCATAATTGTGCACAAATATTTATCTGGCTGTCAAAATTACTATCTGTCAGCAGTATCTACCAAATAATTTTTAGCACTCCCCAGTGCTTTTGGGGTGTCCCCCATAATTGTGCATAAATATTTCTGGCTGTCAAAATTACTATCTGTCAGCAGTATCTACCAAATTATTTTTAGCACTCCCCAGTGCTTTTGGGGTGTCCCCCATAATTGTGCATAAAAATATTTCTGGCTGTCAAAATTACTATCTGTCAGCAGTATCTACCAAATAATTTTTAGCACTACAAGTGCTTTGGGCTGAGAATGGATTCAATGCAGTCCACATATGAGCAGAATGAGCAACCAGGTTCTGTCACCAGTCCTGATGTTAATGTTCCCAGTGCATCATCTGGGCAAAGCAATGTCAAACTACACAGTGTTTCGAAATCAGTCCAAAAAACAAAAACAATTTTTTTTTTTACTGTGTTGAAGCGAAAAAGAAGTGTTACTGAGCAAAAGTTAAGTGCCGATAAAAAAAAAATTGCCAACATGCCATTCTGCACACCTTTGGCTATTAGTGGCAGATCCCAAAAAGTTACCGAGCCTACAATTGGTGCACAACTACTGTTAAGCGTCAAAGCCAAGCTGCAAGATAACAGTAAGGCATTAGAGGATAATGTTTGCTCTGATTCACAAATGACACCAATCCCTGTGGAGAGTCCATCTAACAGTGGTATGTCTAATCGTGAGCATTCTGTTAGTGTACCCATAAAGAAGGGGCCTTTCAGCAGTTCTGCTGATGTGTACCTGAACAGCCCGAGTGTAGCCGGTGATACACAAATTGAGGATGCCACTTTGGAAATAGAAGAGGATGAGGGGGAGATTTGTGGAGGTGATGATGGCGCTAATGAGGATGTTGATGATTATGATGCAGACAGTTAGCAAATTGCCTTTCTCAATTTCTATTTATATTCTAGATTATATAACGGCTGAATAGTTTTCTACTTTACTCCTAGTGGAGAGGGGATCTGATGCAGACAGATACCAAACTGCCTTTGTCCATTTCTTTGTATATTCTAATTTCTAATTCCACAGTCTGTGCAGGCTGCTTTTTTTATATTCAACTACAAGTGGAGGGCGGGGGGGGGGGGCATAGATAGCCACCAAACTAACGTGGTCCATTTAATTTTACTTACTAGTTCCACAGTCTTAATTTTACTTACTAGTTCCACAGTCTGTGCAGGCTGCTTTTTTTATATTCAACTACAAGTGGAGGCCGGGGGGGAGGGGGGGGCATAGATAGCCACCAATCTACCGTGATCCATTTAATTTTACTTTCTAGTTACACAGTCTGTGCAGGCTGCTTTTGTTTTATTCAACTACAAGTTGAGGGCGGGGGGGGACATAGATAGCCACCAAACTACCGTGGTCCATTTAATTTTACTTTCTAGTTCCACAGTCTGTGCAGGCTGCTTTTTTATATTCAAATACAAGTGGAGGGTGTAATATACACCCAAAGACGATGGTTACATTGCCAATAATCAAAGATGGAGGAGGTAGACAATCAGGTTTGTCTGTATAATTTGCAGACAAGTGTTCGAATTAAGGACGGCCTACCAGGGATTAAACTGTTTTTTTTTTATAATTTATTAGCTTTAGAATTACCTCACTTATCTAAGAAACTGGTGGAGTACTAAATTAGGTTATTTTAGACCAATTTTTTTTAATTTTTTTCAAAAAAAGCAAAACAAAACTAAACAAAACCAAAACACGCAATGGCGGTTTTGCAAAACCAAAACACGAAGGTAATCCAGATCCAAAATCAAAAACAAAACCAAAACACGGGGGTCAGTGACCATCTCTAGTTAATACAGACAGAGAGATATGGAGTCTGAAGCATGCCCCTCCCCCTAATTAAATACTTTTCTCTCCCTTGGTTCTTTCTTCCGTCTTGGTTCACACCACCCCTCTTCCCTCTCTCCAGTACTTTACATGCTGACTCCTCCCCAGCAGCACCATTCAATTTATTTGCTGGCTTCTCTTCGGCAGCACCATTAATGTGTTAATACAACATATTATTATTATTATTATCATTTATTTGTTAGGCACCACAAGGTATCCGCAGCGCCACACACAGTACTAACAGTAGACTATACAGGGTGAAACCCTACAGAACAATGAACAAAAAGTACCAATACTTCAGAAACTCCGGCCAGTCATATGCAGTAAAGACGGAGCAGAAGAACAGGTATGGAGACAGGAGGGGAGGGGGCCCTGCTCATACAAGCTTACATCCTAAGGGAGGGTAAACAGACCAGGCACAAGAGGAGCCAGTTGAGGCAAGAGGAGAGAAGGGAGGAGATGGGGGTTAAATAGATGGTTGTAGGCTTTGAGGAAGAGGTGAGTTTTGAGTGCACGTTTGAAGAAGCACAGAGTAGGAGAGAGACGGATGGAACGAGGGAGGTCATTCCAGAGAAGGGGGGCTGCACGGGAAAAGTCTTGGATTCTGGAGTGGGAAGAGGCTCGGTTCCCCGAGAACCGAACCCACCCGAACTTTGGGTATCCGAGTACCTAGCCGAGGAGGCTCGGTACTCTCCCGCCCGCTCCGAATCCAAATCGTGGCCGAACGTCATCGTGACGTCGTCGGATCTCGTGGCTCAGTTCTCGCGATACTTCAAGATTATAAATACCTGCCTCCACAGCAATCCATCGCCATTTGACAGAGGGAGAGAGCAGGGTGTAGTCACAGGCTGATTAGAGCAGGGACAGAGAATACAGTATTCTTATTCCAATTGCTGTAACAAAAATCGCTAGAGAAAAGAGGAGGATAGAGGTTTATTTTTGTAATATTTGGCACTCCCCAGTGCTTTTGGGGTGTCCCCCATAATTGTGCATAAATATTTCTGGCTGTCAAAATTCATATTTGTCAGCAGTATCTTACCAAATAATTTTTACCACTACAAGTGCTTTGCGCTCAGAATGGATTCAAAGCAGTTCACATATGATCAGAATGAGCAACCAGATTCTGTCACCAGTCCTGATGTTAGTGTTCCCAGTACGTCATCTGGGCAAGGTGATTTCAAACTACAGAGTGTTTCGAAATCAGTCCAAAAAACAAAATAATTTTTTTTTTTTACTGTGTTGAAGCGAAAAAGAAGTGTTACTGAGCAAAAGTTAAGTGCCGATAAAAAAAAATTTCTAACATGCCATTCTACACACGCAGTGGCAAAGAGAGAATGAGGCCTTCACCTTTGGCTATTAGTGTCAGATCCCAAAAAGTTACAATTGGTGCACAACTACTGTTACGCGTCAAAGCCGGGCTGAAAGATAACAGTAAGGCATTAGAGGATAATGTTTGCTCTGATTCACAAATGACACCTATCCCTGTGGAGAGTCCATCCAACAGTGGTATGTCTAATCGTGAGCATTCTGTTAGTGTACCCATAAAGAAGGGGCCTTTCAGCAGTTCTGCTGATGTGTGCCTGAACAGCCAGAGTGTAGCCGGTGATACACAAATTGAGGATGCCACTTTGGAAATAGAAGAGGATGAGGGGGAGATTTATGGAGGTGACGAGGGCGCTAATGAGGGTGTTGATGATTATGATGCAGACAGATACAAAATTGCATTTCTCAATTTCTATTTATATTCTAGACTATATAACGGTTGAATAGTTTTCTATTTTACTCCTAGTGGAGAGGGGATCTGATGCAGACAGATACCAAACTGCCTTTGTCCATTTCTTTGTATATTCAAATTTCTAGTTCTACAGTCTTTGCAGGCTGCTTTTTTTATATTCAACTACAAGTGGAGGGCGGGGGGGGGGGGGAGCATAGATAGCCACCAAACTAACGTGGTCCATTTAATTTTACTTACTAGTTCCACAGTCTTAATTTTACTTACTAGTTCCACAGTCTGTGCAGGCTGCTTTTTTTATATTCAACTACAAGTGGAGGCCGGGGGGGGGGGGGGGCATAGATAGCCACCAAACTACCATGGTCCATTCAATTTTACTTTCTAGCTCAATACAACTAATATTCAACTACAAGTGTAGGGTGTAATATACACCCAAAGACGATGGCTACATTGCCAATAATCAAAGATGGAGGAGGTAGACAACCAGGTTTGACTGTATAATTTGCAGACAAGTGTTCGCATTAAGGACGGCCTACCAGGGATTAAACTGTTTTTTTTCATAATTTATTAGCTTTACAATTACCTCACTTATCTAAGAAACTGGTGGAGCACTAAATTAGGTTATTTTAGACCAAAATAATGGTATTTTTTTCAAAAATAGCAAAAACAAAACCAAACAGAACCAAAACATGCAAGGGCGGTTTTGCAAAACCAAAACACGACGGTAATCCAGATCGAAAACCGAATCCAAAACCAAAACACGGGGGTCAGTGACCATCTCTACTTTAAAGTTTCAGAGGAATGCTGCAATAAACATCTGGGTTTCTCATTTCCTCTAGCTGGCATACCCCAAATAGTACCTAAGGGTGAGCTCACTTCCTTGGGCAATACATAGTTTTCCTGCAAGTTGGAGGAATCCAATGTACTTTAATCTCACACTTTAACCTCATATTTTTGTTGATGTCACAAAATTTAAAAGTGCTATTATTGTGTGTTTAGTGCATTAATATTCCATTACAGGCACCAAATATATCCAGGCAATAGAAGCATTGGGTAATAAGCAAAAATATACAATTTTAGTATTAAATTCTTTAAATCCTCCATTGTATGTGGGTGGCAGGAGTATCAGCTGACAGAGGGAAATGAATGCGTGAAGCTGGCCACCCAAGACCTGAGGTCACTGCTGACACTTCAGATCTTGGAACTTGGAAGGCACCTGCTCCTTCTGCCAAAACAAACCATCCCCTGCTATGGGCACACTTGGACAAACCTGCCTTTGGCAATCCTGTAATTGAGCAAGAGAGCACAGGAGGAGAACAGACCAGGTTTGGTTTCACTTAAACAATCTCGAATGTCTGCTGCACAATGCTGTGATACTGTTCAGAATTGCAGAAAATAACCCCTCTCACTTCAGACTTAGTGGTTTGCAGAACATTATTATGTATTGTTCTAGAATTTCATGAGATTCTTTCTATCCCTTGCTCTGGTGGTCCTCCAGCATATTTGTTATTTTTAGACTTGATAAGTACATCTGGTTTTGATTCCAGCGTCCTGGTTAGCCTGAAAGTTGAAAAGGGTCTTTCTCAAATTGAATTTCTCACAAATATCAAACTGGGATGGGAACCAGAAGAAGCTCGAGCTTGTCACAGCAAAACCTCATCTCTATCTCAGCCCCTGGGCCTGTAAAACCTGGCACAAATCAGTTTCACCTGTTTGGCTAAGTGAATACATGTTAAAAGTAATAAAAGCTATTAGTGCAAGCAGATATTTCACTGCATGTGCTCTAATGTAAAAATGAGTGAACTCTTAGTGACCCAAGCTATCCCACAGATCTCTCTTTGTCCTGCTAAATTAGGAGCAGAAGACAATTCCCTTAGCTCAGTGGCTGTTAGTTCCTATATAGTGTATGTGTGTTGGGACTCAGCCATGAACTTGCTTTGTTAGATAGATGGTTCACCTACTAGAGGGTAATTTACAAGTTTTCATTCCTCCAAGTTCTGTTTTTACACTTGTATGCCAATAATCACATAATTGACCTATTTCCTTCCAAATGAGAGGAAATAAATATACAATACTCACCATAATCAAAAATAAGTAATCACAATTTTAACTATTGTAGTAACACAGCAAAGCAAATTATGTAATTTTAATCATTGTACAAAGAAAAGATCTACTTATTGTGACAAAGACACTGGAATAGTGTTTGCAGACAGGTAGATTAGTCCCAGGTTTCTAACTTACATGTTTTAAAACCCCAGGAGCAGTGTTTATATTTGGAAAATGCTTCCCAGAGAGATGTTAAGCTTTAGGGAAAAGCTGGTAAGGGTCCCCGGGGAGAGAGAAGGGTGGGCTCCATTTACAAGGCCCAGTCCGGGTCTGCTATTCTGCTGTCAGACTGATTAATGCTGGCACCAGTGAGCTGTGTTTAAAAGGCTGCTAGGCAGTGGATTCAGTCTCTCACTACCTTAGCTAAGAGACTGCAGAGTCACTGTGAGAGGAAGCCAGATCTTTGCTGTGAGAAAACTGCTGGAACTTCATATGTTTTGTTTTAGTTTGTTAGTCAGGAGTGACTTGTATTTAGTTAGTGCTGGACAGGCAAGGTGGTTATTTTGAGGTTTTTTTTATTTTCTTGCTTAATAAAACTGGCTGAGGCCAGTTGTACCCAAAACCTTGGACTTGTGGGATCTCTCAGCTGCTACACACTATCATCTACCACAGTTCCACTACCCTGGTCACATTATGTATTTAACCAATCACAACCTAAAATGACCAAAATAAATCTGAAAAATTATACCAGGAGGCAGTATAGATATGTGATTTCTGTATGCGTATATAAAATATAATGAGCAAATTGTATTGCTATTATCATTAACATAACATGGTACAGAAGATATTTGGAATACCACGAACAGTAAACAACTTCCCCTGTTGTGGACAGTTACCTCCTCCGTCTGCATTAAATTTCCTCCAGTGATCAGGCTGTGGCTGCTTTTATAGCAACCAATAGGAAAAATCCTGTGATTCTTTAATAGTTCCAGCTGCTTCCTGTGATGTCAGATGCCAAATTCTCAGACAAACCTCTAGAAAGAGGCTAATTATAGTCTTTTCCTATATCAGACCCCGTTTCCTTAGAGCTAGATGTGCTCACTGGTAGGCAGTTGCCCCCAAGTCTTCTGTATGCGGTAGCAGACACAAATTCTTAGAAAGACACCAGCATTAAGCTATTAGAAACACTAATAAATCCAAAACTACATGGTGGACTGTACAGCAAAAGAAACACAGGTGCTCACACAGGCAAAAATAGATGGGAGAAGGTCCGGTGTCCAAGCACAGGTCACAACAAGTGGTAATCCAAGGAATAATCAGTGTCCATGCAAAAGGTTAGGGCCGGTCACAATTCAAAGAAAGGTTAGTGTCCAGGAAAAAGGTCAGGACAGGCGGCAATCCAAAGAATATTCAATGTTGATGTGAGAGGTTGGGACAGGTCTAAAGAATGGTCTGAGTCAAGGAAGCTAGGTCAGATCCTGGCGATAATCAGAACCCCAGAGAAACACGTAGAATGGTAGCTGTACCTATAACAGGCAGTGAAAAACAGAATTGTCTGCCCTATAAAAGTAATTAATGTGTTTCTAGGAAGCCATGTTCCCGCAGCAGGATTTTCCACAATGTGATCACACTGCAACTACTTGCCTGGCTGTTCTGAAGCTTCCACAGCAACCGATGACCTACGGAAGAGTTAAGGGATTGCGATGGAGTGTGACTGACCGCTTGAAGAAGCTTCAGACATCCAGAGGAGATAAGAAACTTTCTTTGCAGTCCTCAACACCAGCAAAATCCTACCACTCAAAAATTATTAATTCTGCTTTAATTGGACAGATGTTACTCTACTTGCAGTTGGGACCAAATGTTAACTACATTTGAAGACTCTTATTGAATTTGTTGTTCGTTTTACTTGATCCACCCGTCCCCATTTATTTAGCCATTTTTTTACCTTAAGCTTTATATAATGCTGGGTTGTATTCAGCATAATTTTTAATGCTCTATTTACAGATTTTCTACATGTCTTAGCGGTAGCTCACTTGATCTTTTCATCAGTTTGCCTGTGAGCATTTTGGTATGTTTATATTTCATTTGTTTTACGCATGTGGGTTTTCTTTTGTATTGTTTTTTAAAGATTAATTTGATCTTCATTTCTATATCTTTTATTTATTCTACAATTTACATATATCCCGCTATGTGTCAATTTGGCATTTTATTTGTGCATATTTACTTAATATATTATGTTAATTCATTTAGGATTTTAGTGTAGAAATATGTGTGTAGCTAACAACTTTCAGACAAATTTCAGTTATGCTATTTATTCATAGTTATTTTTTATTTAAATTATACATTTTTTCCATTGTTAATTTATTTTTATTGCCTTTGTTTTTTTATTTTTTATATTTAATATTAATATTAATATTATATAATTGCACATACTTATGTTTTGCACATTGATTATTTTGGCTTTTACTGATTCATAAGCTATTTGCTTGTCCTATTATAAACTTTTCTTTATCACATGGTTTATAGATATGTTTACGCTATACTGTAGAAATTGCATTATTCTGTTAATCTACTGAAACCTTTACACTTCCGCTAAGATATTCCTGATCAACAAGTTCTTGCTGTGTTCAGAAAACATAAAAAGACTTCCTAATACCTTTGATAATTGTACTGTTCATGTTTCATTCATTGCAAAATTAGAAATCCATTATTAGGTAGCACTTTTATAGTTAGTAATTTCTCCATTTATTTCTTACTAGTTGATTTTTCAGAAATTGTTTCTTAGTGATCTCATAAAATGGGCCTGGCTAGGCTGCTGGGCAGGGTCTCTGGTCCCATAGTGGGCTACCTTGGACTGAATCACTGGGCTGCTTGCATTTTTGTTTCCTTTAAAATGTCCCTAATAGGCTGCTGAGCCGAATCTTGCCACATGGGCTAAAATTTGGCCCCTGCTCCAAAATGAATCCTGATCATCCGTAAGCAGTGTTAGAAATGGTCTGGTGTACGGTAGTCAGGTATACGGTGGTCTGGCATACGGTAACTTCTCCTATTGCTTTCATTACATAACTATCAAATTCCATTGACTTACATTTTCCATACCTTCACTTCTAAATTTCCACTTTGACCACTGCCTGTGAGTATAATAGTTGCAGGATTACAGGTGTGGTGTGTCCAATATGTTACCACTCAATCACTTTTCAAGTTCCTTGTTTTGCTTTCAATATTTTCTTAATATGTATTTACCTAAACATCACAAGTTACTTACAGACGTTCTCCAAAAAATAATTAGAAATGTGAATTTAAATGCTATAAAAAGTTTGCCAAAATTATGTTGATTTAATTATAGGAATTGCATTTGTACACAGAGTGCATGATCATAAAGAGCAATCTGATGGAGCATAAAAGTTATTATTATTATTACCATTTATTTATATAGCGCCACTGATTCCGCAGCACTGTACAGAGAACTCACTCACATCAGTCCCTGCCCCCTTGGGGCTTACAGTCTAAATTCCCTAACATACACACACACACAGAGTTATTTCAAACTATATAAATATATATATGTAACTCCAAATGTAGGGGCCGCCAACGTTTCTAGGGAGGGACACCCACCTCTATCCTCACTTCCTTTCTCCTCACCCTACTGGTCCAGCTGCCCGTCTCCTCCTGTTTTCTGCTGCTCCGCTGCATGTCCTCTGCACTCCCTGCTCAGAGAAGAGAGAAATACAAAAATTTTTGCTCCCCTCCGAGCAGAATTTATTATGGTAATCCTTGAATGCTGCTTCTGAGAACTGGATTTTGAGGTTTCATGACACCTTTAGTGGCCTCCCCCCATCTCCTACACTGCAGATTTTATTCTGTAGTACAGTGGCCGAGCTCGCCCCCTACCCCTTCCCCCATCATCACTGTGCTACCTCCTCTCCCGACCTCCACAGCAAAGGCATAGGTGAGTATATTTATTATTACTTTGAACTTCTTTAGTGCTAATGTTGAGTGGGACTCATCCTTAGCACTTTGATGTACTTGTGCAGGACAAGTCCCAATTGTCTCTACCAATGAAGGGCTTAAAATGCATCCACCTAGGATTAGCAGCTAGTTAGTAAGGAGCATTACTTTATTTGTTTATGATTACTATGACATCTATAAAAAAATTTTTTAACAATTTCAAAATGCATATAATGTGTCACAATATCCAAAAACCAAGAAAGATTATTGCCACACTCATTAGCATGTGGGAGATGCAGATCATAGTTCCACCGTGTATTTTATGTATAGTAAACATTACTCAGAATTTTAAATATTGGAATTGATCAAATATTTATTTAATTTTCTAAAACAATGTTGTCAAAAATAAGAAATTGTAGCAATTGTAGGCAGCACACCTTCTATGGAGGATGGAAGCACAGCTGCATATGGCTACTGTAGAGGAATCATGATAACAGGGCACATCAACCCCCTTCATTTTCTTCTGAGCAAGTCATTTATTTTGCTGAAAATTTCAGGGAAAATAAAATAACAATAAATGATTGTGATAAATAAGATATATATGATGGCATCTGATCATAAGTGTACATACTTCTGATTGAATGCAATGTGGTGGGACATTGGTCTTCGAAAGTGCAACTTGGAATAATTCAAATAAAGAAAGTTTTTACGTAGGACTCATTTTCAGATAACACACCCTTAATTCTGTGAATTAGGTACTAAATTGCAAACAAATGCGTTTAAAGAATATGATACCTAATAATTTAAGTTAGTAACAATAAATCCCTTTTGGCAAATTACTTCTACACCAAATGTAGTAAAAAGAGATGTTGGCCTGTGGAGTAGAAAGTTGGGCCTAATTGGCTTTCATGGTTATGTGTAAAGGCTATAATTAAATAATTCATTATTTAATGATAGCTTTCCCAGATCAAGGTGCTGCTGTTTAAAAATATAAATTAGTTCATACTTGTGAAAAATATAAGTATAGTTAGATAATGACAATGATAAAGTAGCAATTAGTTTTTATTGGATAACCGCCTAACACTTATCTTTTCTTGTATGACTGAAATTATTTCATTGTAACTACTAATTTAATTTGCTTGTTATAAAGCTAATGTAGTGCTATACTGATTGTAAATTTCAAAAGATGCTGGATTGCATTGGATTATTTTTAGTTTCTGCCACAAAGTAGAGACTGAAGTGTCAGAAATAATTTTATTTTGCAGTGTCTCCTCCATGAAGTGGTACCGAAATCTAAGGCCTCCACAACCTGACAAACAGTGTCATGATCTCATCTCCATTCCTATTTTATTGTCTATGATGGGTACAATGTGGGTGTGGGATTGTTGGCTCCAAAGTTTATTTGCTAACATTTTGTCTGCTTGTTTCTCTTTAGTGTAAAATGTTGGAGAAAAATCTCTCTACCTGGACCAATGTTCATCTCCTCCATTAGTTTGCTCAACTTTTTAGACCTGAATTTATTAGGAATAAGTTTGCTAATATGTTCTAGCTGCTTCATTTGGTCTTGAAGGCCAAGGAGGGTAGTCTGGTTTTGTGTTTGTAATTGAGCGGCTGATTGAATTACTATCCCTCTGGGATTAATGCACATCCTTTAGTTGTCAGGTAGTTATCATCAAAGATGTCTGTTGTGGTAGAGCAGAAAAGAGATTGAGACTTAAAGTTGAACAGAACTAATAATGAAACTGCTGCTTGCGGTCATGGGGCCTGATTCAGAGTGAGATGTGCGTCCATTTGCTTAGCGTATCACTGTACACGCTTAGAAAGTGAATGTAAGCAACTATGGCCAGCCTCGGACTGGCCTGCCGGGCTATACACCGGTAGGCCCGGGTGCGATTAAGCCCCGCCCCCTCCGCTGTTAGGGCGGAGCTTACCGGAGGTCAGATGTTGGCGTGAGGGGCATAGGGGGAAAAGCTCCCCGCCCACACTGGCAGCAGCTACGCCCACACCACAGTGATCGGTGCACATCAACTACTGTGAGCTCCATATCTCCCCTCCCTGCTCCTCTTCCAGCATGTAAGATACAGACAGTCACATCCCCCCTATTCCTCCCCCTACATGCGCGATCCAGGTGATCACATCCCTCCCTGCTCCTTCCCCTGCAAGCACGAGTCAGGTGATCACATCCGTCCCCCTCCCCTTGAATGCACGATTCAGACGGTCACATCCCCCTCATTCTCCCCCTACATGCGCGATTGCGCGATCCAGTTGATCACATTCAGTTTCATTTTAAGAACAGCGTCAGCTTCCCCCAAAACACCTGAGAATATGAGATGGATCTCAATGTCTGATGCATAGGAACATAATTGCAGCATATCAACAAGTAAGTGCTATTCACTCACTCTACTTGAAACCAAGTTATGAAGCACAAAGAATAAAAAAAATTAAATAAATTAAATAAAAGCTTCATACTTATATATATTTCCATTGTTTCAGTATTCCTTTTGACCTGTAAACACCCTGCTTTTCAACACCCTCATTATCTGCATTTCACTTTATTACAGATTGTAAAGGGAGTGAATTTGCCCAATTTTGTTACCTTTAATCAAATGAAGGCAACATTGACCATTCAGGCTACATTACTTTCCTATCAAAATCTGCTCTAATCGGATCAGAATCAATCTGAAAGAATGTAAATTGTGCATCAGCTGTCAAGAATAATGTGTTTGAATCAGATTCAATTATTCTACCCAATCACCAAACAACTAGATATTTGGCAGATTTTACCATGTTGCGTGTGACCTTTATTTCTTATTTAAAGAGCATTCACTCTGACATTAGAGGTGTAAACCTGGACTTGCATACAGCATTGCTATGATGGAGCTGGCACCCTTGCCTATCTTTGTATGGGAAAGCTTCCTATTGCTAAAGAGATAAGGCTGAGAATGGCAGCCTATAAGGGCAGTGCAGCATCATTTCCCCATTTTCTGATCAATCCCCATCCGCTACACTGCTACCAGATTCATCTCTTCACCTCCTTTATGACCTTATTATGTCCTGGGTTTGTTTCCCATTACCCTCTCCCCTCTATACCCCCAATTACTAACTCTACACCTCCATCTCCCCAATTTTTGCTAGCCGTAGTAAAGGCTGGCGATTGAATAGGCCTTACAATGGTATAAATGGTGTTGTAAATGCATTCGTTTTTTCTCACATTTCAGTAAGAAATGAGAAAAGTTAGGCCCTGATCTACACACAAGAGGTCTGTACAGTACAGCAAAAGGAAAATGCATAAAGGAATACATTTATTTTCCAGCCTTATTTGAGGCTGCAAGTTATCAAGGTAATGACCTGACAACAAATCTGTTCACTTATATTGTACTAGAAATTATTAGCTGTCCTTAGTTCTATTGCTGCTCTGGCATTAGAGAGGTTAAGCAAACACAATAACTTGTCAATTAATTTGTCCATGGCGGCTGCACACATGAAAAACTGGTGGCAAATCCAACTGGAAGCTATAAAGTTTATACTGCAGCACAACAAATTAGTTTTAAAAAGTACCGGTAGTTATTTGCTTTGCCCTTAATTTGAATTTAATCTTCTGATGATATGCATTGAATAAAGGGGTGGAGTTGTGTGCTGTCTTCCTGGTATCACGGCCGCCCAGAGGAGCAGGATGCTGGAGCTTTTCACACAGGTAAGTGAGTGCCCTCCCAAGCCAGCCAGCATGACATTTTTTTTTTCACCAGAAAGGAGCAGAGAAGCCCTGAGGGAAATGGGGGAATGGAATCAATACACATACTGCACACCCCATCTAAATGGCACCTTATTATGAAATATATATATATATATATATAAAAGGGATGTGCACCGGCGACTTTTTGGTGTCTCGTGTTTTGTGTTTTGCATTCGGATTTTCTTGAGGTTTTGGGTTCGGATTTGTTTCGCAAAACACCTGCCGAAAGGTTTTGGATTCGGATTTTTTTTGAAAAAAGCATAAAAAGTTCAAAAATCAAGTTTTTGGGCTTATTTTCACTCCTACGCTATTATTAACCTCAATAACATTCAATAACAATCATTTCCACTAATTTACAGTGTCTTCTGAACACCTCACAATATTGTTATTAGTCCAAAACATTGCAACGAGGTATCTTTCTGGACTGCGTAGTGGAGTGGTCCCCACAATATAATTTAAAAACCCTGAACTTGTATGAATCGCACCAAAAAATGTACCTGAACTGCGTAGAGGAGTGGTCACCACAATATAATTTAAAAACCCTGAACTTGTATGAATCGCACCGAATAATGTACCTGGACTGCGTAGAGGAGTGGTCACCACAATATAATTTAAAAACCCTGAACTTGTATGAATCGCACCGAATAATGTACCTGGACTGCGTAGAGGAGTGGTCACCACAATATAATAAGAAAACCCTGAACTTGTATGAATCGCACCAAATAATGTACCTGGACTGCATAGAGGAGTGGTCACCACAATATAATTAATAAAAAACCCTCCACGGCTCTGAATTCCCCCCCAAAAAATTCTGGACTGCGTAGTGGGGTGGCTCCGGTACCCAATTTGATACGGGGGCCACAATATAATTAATACACCCTCAACTGGTCAGAATTCCACCAAACAAGTATCTGGACTGCATAGTGGGGTGGCCCCGGTACCCAATTTGATACCGGGGCCACAATATAATAAATACACCCTCAACTGGTCAGAATTCCACCAAACAAGTATCTGGACTGCGTAGTGGGGTGGCCCCGGTACCCAATTTGATACCGGGGCCACAATATAATAAATACACCCTCAACTGGTCAGAATTCCACCAAACAAGTATCTGGACTGCGTAGTGGGGTGGCCCCGGTACTAAATTTGATACCGGGGCCACAATACCTCCTTCAAGTTCCAAGTGTAGTGTTTATAACATATTAACACTACACTAATTCTAGCACGTCAATACCTCTTGTTTTAAATAATGACAGGGCATTTAACTTTTGATTTAATTTTTTGAATTTGTTGACATTTTCTTTTACTTTTTGAACATGGCAAACGACTGTTGAATGGTCACATAATGCCAAAAAAAGAGTTGCAAGATGGAATTGTCCTTGGGCCCTCCCACCCACCCTCATGTTGTTGAAATAGGACATGCACACTTTAACAAACCAATCATTTCAGCGACAGGGCCTACCAAACAACTGTGGCTGAAATGATTGGTTTGTTTGGGCCCCCACACCAAAATAACAATTCATCTCTCCCTGTACAAACTAAACAGGCTCTACTGAGGAAAGATGTCGTCCTCATCCTCAACCTCTGATTCCTCTCCCCCTACAGTGTGTACTTCCTCCTCCTCACACATTATCAATTCGTCCCCGCTGGACTCCACAACCACAGGTCCCTCTGTACTATCTGGAGGGCAGTGCTGTACTTCATTGAGGAATTGATTATTCATTTTTATAAACATCATTTTTTCAACGTTGTGAGGAAGCAACCTCCTTCGCCGCTCACTGACCAGGTTCCCCGCTGCACTAAAAACTCTTTCCGAGTACACACTGGAGGGGGGACAACTCAGGTAAAATAGAGCCAGTTTGTACAGGGGCTTCCAAACTGCCTTTTTTTCCTGCCAGTAACAATATGGACTGTCTGACACGTCTATTTGGATGGTGTCAGCAAAATAATCCTCCACCATTTTTTCAATTGTGACAGCATCCAATGCAGCGACAGTAGACATGTCTGCAATGGTTGTCAGGTCCTTCAGTCCGGACCAGATGTTATCAGCATCCCCGCCAGCGGCTCTTTTAGGAAAACTGAGCTTTTTCCTCGCAGCCATAGATGTGGAAGAAAATGAGGGTGGAGCTGTTGGCATGTCACGGTCCTCTTCAGAGAACAATCTCCTGACCAGCAGGTCTTTGCACCGCTGTAGACTTGTGTCCGCCGGAAACAGAGACACAACATACGCTTTAAACCGAGGATCGAGCACGGTGGCCAGAATGTATTCCTCTGACATTAAAAGAGTGACCACCCTTGGATCCTGGCAAAGTGTACGAAGGGCTACATCCACAAGAGCTACATGCTTGGTGTAATCACAATGGTTTACCAGCTCCTCCCTCACTTTCTCCAGCTGCTTCTGCAACAGCCTGATCAGGGGAATGACCTGACTCAAGCTGGCAGTGTCGGAACTGACTTCTCATGTGGCAAGTTCAAACGGCTGGAGAACCTTGCACAACACGGAAATCAGTCTCCACTGCGCTTGACTCAGGAGCATCCCTGCTCCTTTGCCTATGTCGTAGGTGGCTGTGTAGGCCTGAATGGCCTTTTGCTGCTCCTCCATCCTCTGCAGAATATAGAGGGTCGAGTTCCAACGCGTCACAACCTCTTGTTTGAGGTGATGGCAGGGCAGGTTCATGCTTTTTTGATGTGCCTCGAGCCTGCGGTAGGCACTGGCAGAATGCGAAAGTGTCCAGCAATTTTGCGGGCCACCGCAAGCATCTCCTGCACACCCCTGTCACTCTTGAGGTAATGCTGCACCACCAAATTAATGGTGTGGGCAAAACATGGGACTTGCTGGAAATTGCCCATATTTAATGCCCGCACAATGTTACTGGCATTGTCTGACACCACAAATCCCCATGAGAGTCTAAGTGGGGTAAGCCACTGGGAGATAATTTCCCTCAGTTTCTCTAATATGTTGTCAGCGTTGTGCCTCTTATTAAAGCCTGTAATACACAATGTTGCCTGCCATTTTGTAGATGCTGCTACTGATGCAGCTGTTGCTGCGGAAGGGGATGCATCTACCCAGTGGGCTGTCACAGTCATATAGTCCTTAGTTTGCCCAGAACCACTTGTCCACATGTCTGTGGTTAAGTGGACAGTGGGTACAACCGCATTTTTTAGAGCACTGAGGACACTTGATCGTACTTCTCTGTACATTTTTGGTATCGCCTGCCTAGTGAAGTGGAATCTCGACGGGATTTGGTACCGGGGACACAATACCTCCGGGCGCACGTCTAACACCAACATTGCAGTTACAGCCACAGTTATACGCTTTGCAATAGGGTGACTACTATCGTATTTTGTGGTCATGGCAAACGACTGTTGGACGGTCAATTGTTTTGTGAAAGACTTAGCGGTCTTACGACTTCCCCTCTGCGAAGATGACCGACTAACAGCAGCAACAGCAGCAGTGGCAGTAGTAGGCGTACCGCTGCAGGATTCCTCGGATGAATCCCATATTGAAGAGGACTCAGTCTGGCTGCTGACTTGGGCTGCAGGACTGAATCTGATGGAGATCGTGGAGGAAGTTGACGAGGAGGGTGTTGCTGGTGTGTATCCAACTGGACCACAGGATTTAGGTGTCCCTGTACCGATGACGGTCCTAGCCCCAGTTCCTGAACTAACCACTGAACTATGAAGGTTATTCAGGTGACGTATAAGGGAGGATGTCCCTAGGTGGGCAAGATCCTTACCCCTACTTATTTGAGCTTTACATAAGCTACATATGGCCATACATTGGTTTTCCGAATTTGGATAAAAATAACTCCAGACCGAAGAGGTGCATTTTTTGGTCTTCTGACCAGGCATGACGATGGGCTTTTTCATCCCATGGACATCAGCTGTTTCCCCCCCTGGTGCCTCATTTACAATAACCACATCACCATCCTCATCAAAAAGTTCCTCCACAGCGCCAGCTACATCATCAATAGCCTCCTCCCGAGTCACCTCTTCCCGTACAGTGATGGGAAGGTCAGGCTTGACAACCACCAACACCCTTGGACTCGCCTTGGGGATTTGTGATAATTTCTCTTTAGAAGGCAGAGTTGTTTGCTGTTTTGTTGCTGACAGCATAACTCTTTAATTCTTTGTAGGGGGGGGGGGAGGAGGAGGGCTAAGATCCTTGGGTGAAGCTGGACCAGTAGTCATGAACACGGGCCAGGGCCTAAGCCGTTCCTTGCCACTACGTGTCGTAAATGGCATATTGCCAACTTTACGTTTCTCCTCAGATGATTTTAAAGTTTCTCTTTTTGCTATTTTTTGAGAACTTGGGCTTTTTGGATTTTACATGCCCTGTACTAGGAGATTGGGCATCGGGCTTGGAAGACGACGTTGATGGCATTTCATCGTCCATGTCATGACTAGTGGCAGCAGCTTCAGCATTAGGAGGAAGTGGGTCTTGATCTTTCCCTACTTTATCCTCCAAATTTTTGGTCTCCATTATATGTATCACAAGATACTGCAGAATGTGTGAACTTGGTAATATTGCAGTACCAATGGGCTTATACTGCAGGATTGGTTTTTGCAAATTTTGTTGTAATTTTTTTTTTGTATTTTTTTAAAAAAAAATTTAAACACTTGGGAATAATGGGGAAATAACTATGCCCTTAGAAGCACAGAGCACAGCACACAGCACCACTGGACCGATACTGCAGAACACAGCACAGCACAGCATGAGATCTACCAGGACAGAGAACCACCTAACACACCCTCCCTCTACCCTGATCAAAGCCCGAGTGAAGATGGCGGCGACTAGCGGGGAATTTATAGGATCCGAGTATCGTGAGATCCGACAGCGGGATTATGACTCCGAGCCTCAGTTTCAAGTTTTCATTTGGCGCCAATACCCAGATCTGTCTCGGATCGGCACCATTCAGGTAGGCGCGGATTCAGGAAATCCGAGTGCGCTCATCATATATATATATATATATTTTTACCAGGTGTCCTTGTTCTTTACGTTGTAAGTTGCCCTCCGTGGGCTGACCACACCCCCTTGACTGGCCACACCCACTCTTACAGTTGGCCACACCCCAATGTAGTGGGCCCCTATCACTACATTCCCCCGGTGGGCCCTTCATGCCCCAGTCCGACACTGACTATGGCTATGTGGATCTGCAGCTTTTTTGCACTTATGGCTGCTTATGTCTAAAGAGGCATGACCGGGGGAGGGAATGGGTATTCTAATGTAGACGATGTACAGTAAGAGCATGTTTAAAAAATTGCATATGGATGTAGACTGGGACATAGATGATGATATGGCTGATAAAGCGTTTTAATTTGTGGGTGGTCAGAGGCAGATGTAAATAGCGGAAAACGATATTGACGAACACCTAAACTAACAAAGCACTAGGAATTAGAGGTGTACCTGAAAGGGAGGTGCTAGGGACCTGTCACTTGTTTAGAGGCTAGGTTCGAATCTCCTTGATATATCAGTGAACCTTTCTGAGTGGTGGTAATGCCAGTGAAAAGCGTAAAAACTTAATTTGTCCTACAATTGCCCACATCAATTCTTACGAAAAAAATGGAATCCATTCCTAAATTCTGTTATCTCTACTTCATGTGGTAAGGATTTCCACAGCTTAAGCACTGTATACAGCAAAGAACCCTTTCCTTCCAATTTATCAACTTCTCACTCATCACTGTTTCATTCAACTTCTTAGGATCTGCGCATATACAGATGTTTCCATTTTTCTCATTAATTACGACCATTGCCTCACACTGTCACGGCTCTGAGGTTTTTTTGCAGATCCCCTGCCTCACTATCAAGGATGGTGGAGGCAGATTACAATTATATTCACAGGATAAGTTCAAGGCTTACAAGCATCAATAATAACACAGGAGAAAGTAGTAGTGCTGCAACGTAGTATATTAAATGTTGGTACAACAGGGATAGATAGATAGAGAGATATATATATATATATATATATATATATATATATATATATATATATATATATATATAGGCAGAGATGAATACACAGCAATTCGTAGTAATGCAGACACAATTCACATATGCTATTTCATAGTCGGTAACCCTTGACAACAGCATGGAATGAGATGATATACAGTTCAACGCAGTGATGATAAACAAGAACACTAGGATCCAATAGAGAACCACAGAGCAGATGAATGTGAATCACTGGTACAGCTTACAATCCAAACAGAGTAGTATGTAGAACTTAGCTGATCCGAGAGTAGAGATGACTCAACATAGCAGGTGGTACTGGAATCACTGATTCTTATTAAGTAAAGCAGTAAGCGTTAAACATCACCCAAGGACTTGGATGAACACTGACACATGCAGTAGAATGTTGCCTAGAAGTAGCAGAGGAGTGAGGAGTATCTGAACCGTGCGTGGAACTACAGGTAGCAGGATTCATTGTAACTGCAATGGTAAGTTCGCTGTAGTATGGAGCAACTGAACAGAGACACGTAACTTGAGCCCAAGTACTAGCCACCGGCACAACAAGTAGTTCACAATAACAGTCCAGTAACCAGGTAACAGCAGAGTAAGGATAACCCATGTCAGACGTGGAACTACAGGTGACAGGTAACTTGATAGTAGCTCTAACAGGGAGATGCAGTGATCTTAGCCAGCCAGCAGTAAAGTTGAACCAATAGATAAAGCACAGATTTAGCAACAACTCACGATACTCGTTCAGCGTGCAGATAAATAGCGGTGAGGAGTTTGCAGCTTGAAGCTGAACAGCGGTGAGGAGTTTGCAGCTTGAAGCTGAACAGCGGTGAGGAGTTTGCAGCTTGAAGCTGAACAGCGGTGAGGAGTTTGCAGCTTGAAGCTGAACAGCGGTGAGGAGTTTGCAGCTTGAAGCTGAACAGCGGTGAGGAGTTTGCAGCTTGAAGCTGAACAGCGGTGAGGAGTTTGCAGCTTGAAGCTGAACAGCGGTGAGGAGTTTGCAGCTGAACAGCGGTGAGGAGTTTGCAGCTGAACAGCGGTGAGGAGTTTGCAGCTGAACAGCGGTGAGGAGTTTGCAGCTGAACAGCGGTGAGGAGTTTGCAGCTGAACAGCGGTGAGGAGTTTGCAGCTGAACAGCGGTGAGGAGTTTGCAGCTGAACAGCAGTGAGGAGTTTGCAGCTGAACAGCAGTGAGGAGTTTGCAGCTGAACAGCAGTGAGGAGTTTGCAGCTGAACAGCAGTGAGGAGTTTGCAGCTGAACAGCAGTGAGGAGTTTGCAGCTGAACAGCAGTGAGGAGTTTGCAGCTGAACAGCAGTGAGGAGTTTGCAGCTGAACAGCAGTGAGGAGTTTGCAGCTTGCAGGTGAACAGCAGTGAGAAGTTTGCAGCTGAACAGCAGTGAGAAGTTTGCAGCTTGCAGGTGAACAGCAGTGAGAAGTTTGCAGCTTGCAGGTGAACAGCAGTGAGAAGTTTGCAGCTTGCAGCTGAACAGCAGTGAGAAGTTTGCAGCTTGCAGCTGAACAGCAGTGAGAAGTTTGCAGCTTGCAGCTGAACAGCAGTGAGGAGTAGGCAGATTGCAGCTGAACAGCAGTGAGGAGTTAGCAGATTGCAGGTGAACAGCAGTGAGGAGTTTGCAGCTTGCAGGTGAACAGCAGTGAGGAGTTTGCAGCTTGCAGGTGAACAGCAGTGAGGAGTTTGCAGGTGAACAGCAGTGAGGAGTTTGCAGCTTGCAGGTGAACAGCAGTGAGGAGTTCAGTCCAGCGAGCAGGTAACGGACACACGGAAGGAGAGGTATACAGCCAGATCCAAATGCAACCAGAGTAGCACAAAGAACAGGCAATGAGCCCATAACCTTGGGAGGTTAATATAGTGCTCCAGGACCAATGAGGTTCAGGAGGAGGTCCAGATCACAGTAGCCAGGAACACCTGTGAAAGTAAGGTCTCTGAGGCAGAAGCAAGCAGACTCATGGTTCTTAAAGGGAAAGTCACAGCGCCGGCACCTAACTTTGGGACCGGCGTGTGACACACACCAGGGAATAGACAATTTCCAGAGCATTCAATAGTACATTGGAAATGTATGATGTTCTTCTGTGGTCAGCTCTTGTACCATTCTGGTTCAGCTGCAAATTGTCCCAATTTAGCACATTTCCTGCATTGAATATCTCTAGCTGGGCAGTATCACCATGTGGTGTGATTCCTACCACATTCAGTACTTATGTGCTGAAGATAGCTATCCTTTACATTCTAATATTTATCAGGATGGGAGTATGCTTTGTATGGGAATATGCTTTGGTCTGGATTGGAAGTAGTAAAAGGGCAATATTTGTTTCTTGGGCAGTAGGTATTCTTGCTTTAAGTATCTCTGGATTTTTTTTAGCTACTTCTTCCACATCATATTCTAAGTTATATTCTAATTGCCTCTGCTCTCTCATCTGAACTTTAATTAGCTCATAAAGACATGCTATTTCAGTTGCCTTGCAAAGGGTTACATCATCTCTCAGTTGCATTTAGATAAGACTCTTATCTAGTATTCCTACCACCAAAACTGCTTCATAATCATTTTTATGTTGCAAATGTGAAGGATTTATAGGAAATTTATACTTTTTCAGTAACATAATTATGTAGCTTAGTATCCAGACGAAAACAGACAACTCTTTCCTTCCATTATGGCCAAGAAGCAGGATTAGTGATGGTGCTGGAAAACGGTTCTATTTTCGTTTTGATTGCTGGGTTCTATAAGAGTGTGACTTCTGATACCACGTGATAAAGAGGACTGATCATGCTTTTATAGGCAAACTATTTTTTTTAATAATCTGGTGTAACACACATAACATTCCCCAAAATAGATGAAAGATAAACGTGAAAGCATACAGTAATGTGATGAAGCTTTCACAAGTTTTCATGATGTCACAATCTTTTTAGCCTTATTAATAAGCAGACTAAATATACTCCCTTTGTATTAATTTCAAGATAAAGTTATAAGTAATCAGAGCAAACTTCTAGACAATATTGGGTCCTCGTTATTTTTTTTCAGTTCCAATGGGTAACTTGCAACTGTGTACCAAAAAAGTCTCCTGAAGAGAGAAGAAGAATACAAAAATATGTTCTTCTTCTTATTTCTACAAGTACAAATTACAATGTGAGAAGGTCTTCTAGCTATTAGAATACAGGAAGACAACCTAAGAGCACTGTTGGGAGTTGGGTGATTTTCGACTTTAAACCTGGGTTAAAGCATCGATTGCATCTTTAAACTATTATCTACTATATAAATGCCTAGTGGCGTGTGTGAAAAAAACAAAAACAAGCTGCAGCGCCACCTGCTGGGCAGAGTTATACACTGACATATATATTTCTTGAAGGAGAAGTGACAGTTGGGAGTGGTCGGTGGGTGCTGGGGGGTGACAGTGGGGAGTTTTTAACACCTTAAGTAGCTTGATGAAGGATGTGGCGATGAAGATGAAGGATGAGGTGATGGAGAAGAATGATGAGGTGGTGACATGTGGACAAAAACACGTTAAAAAAGGGCGATTGCGTCGGGAAGTAATGCTCTTCCCCTGAGGAGGCCTGGGCTAGGCCCAAATGCATGACAAGAACCTTTTTAACACCTTAAGTAGCTTGATTTGACTAGAATTCATGAGTATCATGCACGGGTTAACTTGTAATATATATGTATTGCAAGTTAAAGCTTAGGATTGGTTCACATTTCCAGAGTTGTTAGATGTAGCAGGTAGGATGAAGAAGATGGTTACTTTTTAACTGAGGAAATATTAGGTTTAAACAGCAATTCATAGTAAAGTGGATACTACCCTCATTGTTACCTTGTATTGTTAGGATGAGTTCAAAGTTTATTCTATAACGCTTTTATTACTAGGAAATCTAATGAGGGACCTGAGCTAATTACCCTTTTGTCCCTTTGGGAATATGACCCTGACTAGAAGATAAGCCCATGCAGACCAGGATAGGAATACAGGAGTCATGTTACCTTGCCTGAAAAATAACAGGATTTAAGCTGGGTACACACTACAGGGTTTTTGTCCAATAATCGGCTCAACCAGCCGACTTACGACTGCTCGTTCGAAAGTCGGGTCAGTCTGTGTAGTGGCACGATGGTCAAAAGTCTGCCCAAATGGACGATTGTCGCCTCATTTGGTACCGTTCAATTTTTTCCGATCAATCTCCTAACGATCATGTAGTGTGTATGCACTCATGCTGACGATCTCCATAGCGTTTACAGAGTTGGGCTCTTTTCAGCCGATGTTAGCACTGAATGTCTTGGTGAATAAATGTAGAGAGTGCTATAGAAAGAATGATTAATTTGTTCGTTCTGAGACAGAATATTTTGTTTCAAAGTCACAGAAGCTAATGAAATTCGTTAGGACATGTGGATAGCTATAACAAGTCGGTTTTAATCAGTGTGACAATGTGTCAGTAGTGAATGAATGAATATTGTGCTGTCATTCTCCAGACTAGAGGACCAGATAAAGGACCAGATGAAGAGCACAGATCTGAAGGTAAATCGTGTCAGTGTGTATGCATGAATCGCCAGACTGATCAGACCTTCAGTCGTAGGTATAATTGTTTGAGATAGCACTTCGGTCAGAAAAATTGGATTGGTAGGTGTTGCATTTTATTTTAGCTCTTTGAACTTATTTTTTCACATATTTCTGACACCTCCTGCTTAAAACCCAAAAAGTCAGAAGGATCATGAGGCCCTGCTTTCACACCAACAATAGGCAAACCATACCTTTTTGTTTTTTCTTTCTCTGCATATTGTTTCCCTTTAGATCTACCTCAGTATAAGATATCTTGTAGTTTTGCTGATGTCTTCTTATAAATCTGTGGAATTAAAATGAGTGGAAGGGTGGAAAGCGGCAATATGTGGCACATTTAGAAATGTAGACCACCCATGCTCAGTAAACTTGGATCTGAAAATTATGACTCGCCTATTGAATGCTGCACAAAAATATGGGCATGGCTTTTTTTGGAAATGGCCAATTTGACAAGGTAAATTATAATTTGAAAGAAATATAATGACATAAAAGACTGCGCCATCCCAACAACTGGTGACCATTACAGCTTGTAGACCCCACAATCTGATAGCCAGTATAAAATGAAATGTCCCAACATTCAAAAATCAATGGTTTCCTTACAATGATCATATTTAAATAAAATCTGGGTACAAATAGCCCATGGAGAGGTGTGATCATTTCAAAGAGGAGCTGTGGTCACCCTGCAGAGTGTGTGACTTCTGTTTAAAAATAGGCAGACCATCAGTTGTAAACACAACTAATTTCTCTCCTATCATTTAGTATACAGAATAACACTTTCTATAGGCGGTGATGCTAAATCATTGAGGTGTATATCATAAAATAAATAAAAAGACTTTGTATAAGAATTGTTATGTGACAATCACACAAAATAAAAAATAAAATACAGATGAGGTTCAAAGGAAGTAAATTACATATCCAAAGAGAGGAAGGGATTGAGAGAATGAATGTCAATGATTAAATCCATATGTCCCCATATCATATCAATGAATTCCTATGGGACATCTATATGTGGTGTAGACCGACATCCGATTTTTCCATGTAGTATCTTCTTCAAATCCTCAAGATCCTCATCACATCATAAATAAAAAAGAGAAATAAAAATTCTCGTAGTGCATTATCCTTTTAAGGATTTTTATTGAATATAGTAATATAAAAACATATATACATGTGAATCCTGGACAGGTATACTGGCTGCTTACCAGAGAAAGCTGTTGATCAATACACGTAACAAGGTCTTTTAGTTTGAAACAGGGAATGATCCACCGCATACAACTATGACAGTCAAAGCCAAATATACCAATCTCCACCAACGCATTTCGACCCTCAGGGGGTCTTTTTCAAGGTGTGTAATAGGAAAGAATAATTGACCCCTTTTTATAGTATCACAAAAAGGGCCTCTCCAATCAACTAACAGCGATAATATAAGTACCAAAAACCGGCATCTCAAAGAATACAAAACAGCACTGACTGGATTGCACTGTGAAATGCCTCAGAGCAGACAGCACTGTGAGATGCCTCAGAGCAGACAGCACTGTGAGATGCCTCAGAGCAGACAGCACTGTGAGATGCCTCAGAGCAGACAGCACTGTGAGATGCCTCAGAGCAGACAGCACTGTGAGATGCCTCAGAGCAGACAGCACTGTGAGATGCCTCAGAGCAGACAGCAATGTGAGATGCCTCAGAGCAGACAGCACTGTGAGATGCCTCAATGCAGACAGTACCAAGTGGTAACTCGGGCTGGACTGCATGGACAGGCAGCTCGGGCTGGACCGCATGGACAGGCAACTCGGGCTGGACCGCATGGACAGGCAACTCGGGCTGGACCGCATGGACTGGCAACTCGGTAGGGGACTGGAGGGACAGGGCCCTCTCTGGAACGGGCTGGAGGGACAGGGCCCTCTCTGGAAGGGGCTGGAGGGACAGGGCCCTCTCTGGAAGGGGCTGGAGGGACAGGGCCCTCTCTGGAACGGGCTGGAGGGACAGGGCCCTCTCTGGAGCAGACTGTAAGGGCAGCGCCCTCTCTGGAGCAGACTGTAAGGGCAGCGCCCTCTCTGGAGCAGACTGTAAGGGCAGCGCCCCCTCTGGAGCAGACTGTAAGGGCAGCGCCCCCTCTGGAGCAGACTGTAAGGGCAGCGCCCCCTTTGGAGCTGAAGACCCGGGAGTAGAGGCAGCGGCTAAAGACCCGGGAGTAGAGGCAGCGGACTCAGGACCGGACACAGCGGATTCAGGACCGGACACAGCGGACTTAGGACCGGACACAGCGGACTCAGGACTGAAGGCAGAGGCTGGCACCTCGGAACAGGAGGCAATGGCCGGAGACTCAGTGCTGGCGGTAGCTGGAACTGGCATCACAGGACAGGCAGTAGCTGGAACTGGCACCGCAGGACAGGCGGCAACTGGAACTGGCACCGCAGGACAGGCGGCAACTGGTACTGGCACCGCAGGACAGGCGGCAAAAAGAACTGGCAGATTAGGCTAAAGTAAAGCAACAGGAGGTGACATGAAGAACAATCCAGGGTCTGGAGAGGAGCACACTGAAGGCTGCTCCATAGGATGTTGTGGTCTGCGGAGCGGACAACTTTGTAAGAAATGTTCGCCACTGGCGCAGTAGAGGCATAGTTTACCAATCCTTCTGCGCCATCGTTCCTCCTCAGTGAGAAGGGGACGCAGGTAGCTTGGTCGTTTAGAATCCCTAATGGTAGGGACCGCTGGCAATACCATAGATGCAGCACCAATGTCAGAAAAAGTTCTGGGAGGATTCTCTGCAGTCTGAATGCTTTCATTAGAGGAGTTTGTTGCTTTAAAATCAGAATTAGTGTTGAAATTACTTATCACAGCAGCAGGAAGAGTTTTAAGCAGTTCTTGGAGTAAAGTGGATAGTTGTATGATTTGGTAACGGAGCTGAACAATGCCCATTTGGAGCATTTGTAATTGTGGATTTACAGACATGTGTAATAGCCAAACACAGAATTCAATGCAACAACACTAGGAATTCCAGAACTAAGGCAGAGGGCGTGCAATCAGTGCAATCAGCAGGTCCAGATTGTATGGCAGTTCATCATGTTAAGAATCCCAGTGCATTCACAAAGTGCAACGGAAGTGTAAGGCAAAGTGTTTTTATTCAGGTAAATATATTAACAAAGATAACTCAAATCCACGGATAACAGGTTCCAAAAGAGACTGTATAGTAAAATGGCAGGAACAAGTATAATAAGTTTACCCCAGTCCAGAAGGCACAAGGCTGTCCAGGAAAGCAGACAGAGTCCAGGGATCAAATAGAGACCAGACAAACAAATCCAAATAGCCAAGCAGAGACCAAGCAAATAGGCGAGGTCCAGAAGTCTGTCCAAAAGGTCAGGGCAACAGGCAAAACAGCGTGGTCCAAGGTACAGGCAAATGATTCAGGGTCTCAGGCAAGCAGGCAAGGTCCAAGGTACAGGCAGAGGTCATACACAGAAGTTCAGTCCAGCAGGTATATACCAAATAGCACAGGAGCAGGTTAGCAGCAGCCAGGAACAAATGGATGAACTGCTCAGAGCACAGCTAGAGGCAGGTACTTAAAGCAGTGCAACAGGTGCAGTTCTAATTAGCAAAGACAAGGAGATTAACTCCTTCAGGCATGTTGCAGAGTTCAGGAGCAGGACAGCAGCAGCACCTCTGATGGATTATAGGTACTGCTGCCAGATACAAAGGCAGTCATAACAGGTCTCAATGCAGATTTCGAGCTCCAATGGTTTTTATGACAATGCAATGCATCCCTTTTGATTTTTGTAGTGTTGGAGGTCTATATATCTATTTGATAGATGTCGATTTAATGTGGTGTTTTGGGGGCAATTTACCCTTTAGAATTGCTATAGGATTTTTGCTATAACACAATTTGCCGATCTCCTTTTTACTTAGTAGGATACCTGTTGTCTCATTATCTTTAAACGATTAGGTTCCTTTCTCTTAATAACATAATATTTGGTATATAGTAGAACTATTGATTTTGTTATGTTATTATATGAACAATTAATACATGTCACATTTTTTATTGTTTTTGTGTATACACATGTATATGTATATTTTTTGTGAATGTTAGATCTGTATCAATTTCATTATGAGATTTTTATGGACTCTTTTGGGGAGTTCTCTATTAATAATGGAATCCAGGCATAAAATATGTTTATTAGACCATATTAATTTGATAAAAGTAAAGGGCATGATGTATTGTGAAATCTTAATTGGCACTATTACAATATGACAGTTTTGTGGATACACATCGGAGAGGCTATATTTATATCATCAACCCCGCGCAATACACAGAAGTTATGTCCTTCAATATCTGTTTTTGCTCCATATTTCATTATCAAGTAACCCAAAGGCTTTTTCTCCGTGGGCATCTTGTGAGCTCCTGCGGACACATTGCGGTCGTGCTGCTGTATACAGCCGGACCGCGATGATCTGAATGAATTAAAGAGGTCACATAATTTTTTACGATGGGCTAAGCGCTAGTCATGTGACTTCATCACATGTTCACATCTGACCAATAGAAGGGAAACATCAGGCATGTAAATGTAAGAATACGGAACTTAGGTATATATTATATTTTTGTATACATATACATCGCGGTAACATGTTTTTCAACCACAATGGATTATAACAGCTAATAAGAGGTAAGATACATTTGTATTCTTTGAGATGCCGGTTTTTTGGTACTTATATTATCGCTGTTAGTTGATTGGAAAGGCCCTTTTTGTGATACTATAAGAAGGGGGTCAATTATTCTTTCCTATTACACACCTTGAAAAAGACCCCCTGAGGGTCGAAACGCATTGGTGGAGACTGGTATATTTGGCTTTGACTGTCAGAGTTGTATGCGGTGGATCATTCCCTGTTTCAAACTAAAAGACCTTGTTACGTGTATTGATCAACAGCTTTCTCTGGTAAGCAGCCAGTATACCTGTCCAGGATTCACATGTATATATGTTTTTATATTACTATATTCAATAAAAATCCTTAAAAGGATAATGCACTACGAGAATTTTTATTTCTCTTTTTTATTTATGATGTGATGAGGATTTTGAGGATTTGAAGAAGATACTACATGGAAAAATTGGATGTCGATCTACACCACATATAGATGTCCCATAGGAATTCATTGATATGATATGGGGACATATGGATTGACATTCATTCTCTCAATCCCTTCCTCTCTTTGGATATATAATTTACTTCCTTTGAGCCTCATCTGTATTTTATTTTTTATTTTGTGTGATTGTCACATAACAATTCTTATACAAAGTCATTTTATTTATTTTATGATATACACCTCAATGATTTAGCATCAGCGCCTATAGAAAGTGTTATTCTGTATACTAAGTGTCTTGTGTGATGTAATGGTGACATCCCTGTTTCACTTTTGAGGCTGCTTTTGCAGGAGCACTCTACCTTAGTTTTATTGTCTATTGTTTCTCTCCTATAGTAACTATAATCATCCGGATTAATGCTGATCTGATCAGTATACCAATCACCCACTACCCTTTATTTGATCTAATTAAGCAGAATATCAATGGTGATTGGAAATATGTTTTTCAGTGTCACATGGTAATATGGCATAAATATTTATATATAAACAGTGCAAATATTACTAAATATATAATATTTAAACATTGAACAAGTTAATGTAATCATATAAATAATGAGATGGCACAATATAATGAGGTTGAAGTAGGTTGATATCTTTCAACTACAACTCATGAATCTTCCCTTCCCTTTCTTCATATTTTTTTCTTCCCTCTCATTGTTAACATGCTACATTAATAAAGCAGCATAACAGTGCAGTTGGTGTGGTCACACTGATTATGCCCTCCCCCTCATCTTGTTCCAGTATGGTGCTCCCAGGACTCTTCTGTGCATTTTTCCCAACAAAAGTGCCACATGTAACAAAGGCCATCCCAATGTCCCCTTACTTTCATTAATTTAAGCTGCAAATATTTTTGGAGAAAAACCGTAACATTTTAATTAATGTGAATGTTCATTCTAAAGTCATAGGAGGTTGGACTTTTGATGTGACACTTACACATTTGCTAAGTGCACAACCTTTCCTCTTCTCTGCAAACCTTCAAGCACCATCTAGATTGCAGATGGTGCCTGTTCTTTCTGTCAGCTTCCCTGCTATTGCTCAGACATAACTCCGTGTGCTTTGTTATTTCTTTGCTGCAGCTACTGCTGTTCCCCAGTGGTTACAATTACTACTCCTTAGACTATCTGACTTTTGTTTCCAGTCCGCTGTTTTCAGTGGTTAATACAAGTCTGCAGACTGGTTATTCCATTGTATCCTGCTCAGCTGTTCCCCAGCGGTTACTATTACTACTCAACAGACTATCACACCCTTGTGTCTAGTCCATACTCGGACTCCCGGGCGAGTGTGGGAAAATCCCGGATCTGCCCACTTCCTAGTGAAGTGGGCAGAAAAAGGTCACAAACGCCGTGATTCCTGGTAAATCGCGGTGTTTGTCCCCGCCCCCCACTGTCAAATGACGCGTTTCGCGTCATGATGTCACGGGGCGGGTCCAAAATTACGTGGTTTTTGGAGGCCCGCCCCCCATAACGCCCACCTCCCCCGCAGGCTCCCGGATACCAACATTTTAAAGTTGGTAAGTATGGTCTAGTCCGCTGTTGCCGGTGGTTACCTCAAGTCCGCAGACTATCATGCCATTGTTTACAACACAACAGAAAACAGCGCTGATGACTGATAAACACAATCAATCTGCAACCATCTGTGGGTAATAAATGTATATAAACACTTTATTAAAAATGAACCATAAAATAGACAACACTGGCCAGTGGATAACAACTTGACATATAAAAAATCAGATGAACCGACTGTGTTAACCATCAATAAGGCTGATGAACCATGGAATCGATCACTCCTAAAGAGAACCAGCTAAATGTCCCACATCAAATAGATACTAGTGTCCAATGACCCCGTTGAAGATCATGAAGTGGAGCTTCAAAATAAGTGTGGCCACACTGATGGTGGAAAGTATACGTCACCGCGATGATGGTGAACCCCACTTCAATGCTTCTAACACATGTAGTATGGAGGAGAATATGCCATAAATGCCACAAAGAGATAACCGCCACTCCTGAATGGAAATCAAAGTCGCTAAACTGCTAAAGTAGAAAGCGCAATACAGACCTGGTCCGATACTCAGTCCCGTATTGTGGTCTGTATGCGCACGCACCTCATACCCAGAACGAACTCCGGGACCTCCGTGATAGATATGTAGGTGAAGACGGCAATCCGTGTAAGTAGTAAAATAGCAGCTAGCACAATTGTGGCACCAATTGTATAGCGATGATATTGCTCAAAAAAGGCAACCTCCAAAAATCCACTAGGGATATGAGCTGGGTCATAGATTAGTGCTATCCAGCGGCTCAGTGAACATCCAAATCAACTGACGCGTTTCATCACCTGCCTGGTGATTTCTTCAGAGGAAGTGCTCTGTTGTGCTCCAATGCCTCTTTAAGTATCCTTGATATAATTACTCAGTCTACAGCTGGTTCATAACGGGCACTTTGTACCTATACCATACTTGTAGTGGGATACATAGATATGGTTGATTCAATTGGAAACATACAAATATCTTATATACAAGGAAATACCAAATACTTATAATTCATATAGAGCAAAAAACAAAGCACTAATAGAGAGAACAATACATATCAAAACATATATATATATATATATATATATATATATATATATATATAGAAATTCATGCCATTGTTTCCTGCTCCACTGTTTCCAGTAGTCACTACTTGTTCGCAGACTATCTCTCCCTAGAGTCCTGTTGTCAGTGGTTACTACAAGCCCTGCAGATCATCAATCTTTGTATCCTGCGCTGCTATCCTAACACTCTCTGAACCTAGCCACTTCACTGCAGTCTATTAGTTTTCATTAACATCTGTGCCTGGCAGATAATCTGCAATTCCCTCCCTACCTTCTGGGTTCTCCTAACAGACCTCGTGTATAGCATTGTCTTGGAGGGCCAAGACCTGCAGGGCAGAGACCACAAGGTCTATACCTCCTTGCGGGGGTCCCTGGCAAATACAATCTGCCTTGTTAGACTCCGTGCCTTTAGGTAGAGTACTGTAGAGTTGAACCAGACAGACCTCAGGGCCCGACAAACCTTGATTGTGTGACAAGCACACAGGTGATAAATAAAGCCATTTTGCATTGTGGATCCAGTGCACCTTATAAGTGGGTCCAGTAAAGATAAATTACTACTGGATATAAGGATTACTATTTACAAGCAACTGAAACTTTTAAAATCAACAGATGAATGTTCTGCGTGCTGTTGTTTTGGATGGAATTACTCCAGTGGTAATATCAGGAAATATTTAATTCTTTTAAAATTCCTTTTACAAGCAATAGTTATATAAGGAAACTCATGATCCCTCAAAACTTCCCTTTACAACAAAATAAATATAAGCCATAAATATATATTCTTATAAAGGTAATTCAGTCTGTCTAAGTGTTCTTGAATCCTTATTTAATTCTTGCCTTCTTTTGTCACAACCCCTTTGGTTATGAACTTTCTTTATAGAAAATTTCAATATGCTTCAATCATAGGAACTACTCTTTAATTTCCTCTTTTTCTTTTCCTATTGTAAGGCTTAGTTTGCTTGCAGACCTTTAGTCCTTCCCGACCTTCTTGCTGGCTCTTCAGCTCCAAATGTGATATTAGGGAGGGAGGCAGAAACAAGAAGAAATGTAAATCTACACTCTTACAATAAAATATTTGTTATGAAATACAAGTATTCTGTATTAGGTGTTCTTCATATCTGCCTACCAGAAAGCGATTGAGAGTGGCACTTCTCAAATAACTATAGGATGTTAAACTCCCCGGGGTCTGTATCCGATCTGTCTCTCAATCATATGCTTAGGCAAAAAAAAGCCTAAATCACACTCTTACCTTCATGTTTCAACCCTGACAGGTCTTTGTCAAGGCAGATTTGATTTGAAATGATCAGCAGGGGATCGTGGAAGATTATGCACAAAGGAATTTTGGTTCATGGACAAAGCAAGACAGATATAGTAATCAAAAGAGTCACAAGAAGAGAATTGTCAGACCGGTTAGGGCCAAGAGTACAGAGCTAGCAGTCATGTAGGAAATGAGCAAAAAAAAATGGGTGGTCAGCAGGCAAGCTCCAATGGCAGATGTCAAATTAACAAAGGAAACTGACACAACAAATTATATCAGACAAGACTAAGTAATAACTAGAGATGTTCACCCGTGTTTTGGTTTTGAATTTCTATTAACTTTGTCTTTTGGTTTTCGTTTTGGTTTTGGCAAAACTGCCCTCAAGTGTTTTGGTTTTAGTTTTGGATCTGTATTTTTTTGAAAAATTGCTAAAATATGCTAAAATGACATAATTTGGCTCTTTTTTTGTTCCTACATTATTATTAACCTCAACAACACTAATTTCAGGTCATCTCCAGTCAATTTTGACCACCTCACAAGTCATAATATTCTTTTCATCCACTTTCAGCTAAAGACTGTAGCGAGCTGGCCGGATACTTAGCGACAAAGGAACGGCACAAACACACAGCAGATCATAGCACATCTAGGAAACATTACCACACAGCAGTGGAAGAAAAGAAAAGTGGTGCAAGATGGAATTGTCCTTGGGCCCTCCCACTCATGTGTTAAAAAGGTTTAACAAACTCACACAGAAACAGGAGGTATAGCAGGTACAGTTTAACAAACCTAGCACTTCAGCTACATGGAGTGCCCCTTTTTTGGCTGAAGTGCTTGGTTTGCTTGCACCCCCACAAAAAAGCTACCAATGGGCTTAAGGCAGCTAAGCTAACAGTGCTGTCAATGAACTCTAAGACTGCAGTGAGCTGCCTGGTTACTAATCGACAGAGCAACGACACAAACACACGGCAGTTTATATCACATGCAGGAAACATTGCCAAACAGCAGTGGTAGAAAAGAAAAGTGGTGCAAGATGGAATTGTCCTTGGGCCCTCCCACCTACCCTTATGTTAGATATTACAAAGGACATGTACAGTTTAACAAACCAAGCACTTCAGCGACAAGGAGTACCACTTTTGTGGCTGAAGTGCTTGGTTTGTATGGGCCCCCACAAAACAAGCTACCAATGGGCTTAAGGCAGCTAAGCTAACAGTCCTGTCAATGAGCTCTAAAACTGCAGTGAGCTAGCTGGTTACTAATCGACAGATCAACGGTACAAACACATGGCAGTCCATAGCACATTTAGGAATCATTGTCACACAGCAGTGGCATTAAAGTAAAGTGGTGCAAGATCCAATTGTCCTTTGGTCCTCCCACCCACCTATTTGCTGGATTGACATAATATGATTGATGGGCAGCAGACTTGACAAGGTTATGAAGTTGTCAGTATAATGACATCAACAGTATTATTAGGACAAAAATTGAAATGTAGACAGTATTTATTAGGTTGAAAATTCAAATGTAGACAGTATTATCCCTAACTGTTACCTTGTCCCTGTCTCTATCCCTGTCCATAGACCTGTCCCTATCCCTAGACCTATCCCTGTATCTATCCCTGTCCCTAGACCTGTTCCTTTCCCTATCCCTAGACATGACCCTATCCCTATTACTGTCCCTAACACTGTCCCTATCCCTGGCCCTATCACTAGACCTGTCCATAGGCCTGTTCTTATCCCTAGTCCTATAATAATTCTTTCCACATTTAAATAATCTACCCAATCATAATGTCCACCTTGTGAATTGGTGACTTAATAATAGTGTTGACACCTGAATTGTCAACTATCACACAAGCTGATAGACCAAGGCCTAAATGTCAAACAGTGCAAGATGAAATTGTCCTTGGAAATATGTTAAAATGGACATGTACAGTTTAACAAACTGTTACGCTCTGCAAGATGAAGATCTGTGATAACCCTAATTGACACTGGCAGCCCAGGGGCGCGGAGTCTAACGAGTTCCTCTGTCCAAGAACCCCACGTAAGGCGGGATGGACTTCACTGTCAAAAACTTGCAGTTCGCGGCCCCCTGGACTGTCTCAGGATGTAACACAGGCCTAAAGGGTGAATGATGTTCCCAATTAATAACGCAGAAGTAATGGTAGTGCTGGAATCAGGAGTATAGATATGACCCAGGATAAACAGGCTAGCAAAGATTTAGTACAATGAATCAGGCAAAAAGGTACTGACCGGTATGATCGGGCACAAAGGGTAGTCAGATAGTGTGTAGTCAGACAAGCCAAGTTCTGTACACAGGTGATCAAGCAATGTGTGGCCAGAAAAGCCAAGTTCAGTACATGGGTGATCCAGCAAGTGTAGTCAGATGGGCCAAGTTCGGTACACAGGTGATCCAGTAAGCGTAGTCAGACAAACCAAGTTCGGTACACAGAAGATCCAGAGAAATATGGTTAGACAGGCAAGGAACAGTACACAGGAGATCCAGCAACAGGGAGAAACTCGCAGGGCGAAGACTAATACAGAAGGCAGGAGTCAGATGCTCAGCAACTATGTTGTATTAACAAAGGCAGCGTGTCACTGCAGCATCTATATAGAGGAAACAATTTAAAATACCCGCCCGAAGAGCGGATCCCACCACTCGGAAGTGCCGGGATCGGGATGGACGGAGCAGCGCTGGAGCGAGTGACAGGTAAGATCGTTACACAAACAAAGCACTTCAGCGACAAGGACTGACACTTTTATGGCTGAGTGGCTTGGTACCACCAAGTTGATTGTGTGAGCAAAATAGGGAATGTGATGGAATTCACCCAGCTGCAATGCTCTCACAATATTGGGGGTATTTTCAGAAATCACATAGCAGGATAAGCCATGTTGCAATGACATCCCTTCGTTTTTCTAATAGGTTGTCAGCGCTATGACGCTTAGTGAAGCAGGTGATACACAGAGTAGCCTGCCTCTGAAAATTTGGCTGCTCAAAAAGTTGTTTGATAGATGCATGCTGCTGCTGTTCCTGCTGCTGAAGGTGATTCACCAACCCAATGGGCTGTCACAGTCATATAATCTTTAGTTTGCCCTTTTCCGCTTGTCTACATATCTGTGGTTAAGTGTACAGTGGATAGAATGGCATTTTGTAGCCCAATAATTTTTATTTTTTTTCTAACCTTCTGGTACAGGTGAGGAATTGCTTGTCTACTAAAATGGTGTTGAGATGGAATTTGGTAACGGGGATACAGGACCTCAATATTTTGTCTAAAACCAGCTGCATTACTTGTGGATATTGGACGCAGATCTAATACTAGCATAGTCGCCATGGTGCCTGTGATACGCTGTGTGACTGGGTGACAACTGTCATACTTGGTTCCTCTTGCAAAGGATTGTTTATCAGACAATTGTTGTAAACTACTAGTAGTCTTCTTCTTGGTCTGCTTCTAGGATGAAGATCCACCCCCAGCAGCAGCAGCAGCAGGCCTAACGCTCAAGAATTCTTCAGAGGAATCCTGGATATGGGAGGAGTCATCTAGCCTTAGCAACTTGAATGCAGGACTAACTCCGATCACTAGTGAGGATATTGATATGGAAGGTGTTGTCGGTGTAGGTTGCAGGTGCTGGGATCTAGCTGAGAGAAGGGAGTTAGCTGATGTTGGACTGCTTGTTGTTATTTTTTTTATGATAAGTTTCTGATTTTCCCAAAGGCTTCCCATGAACTCTCTTCAAATGGCATAACATGGATGAGTATCCTAGATGTTTAAGGACCCTACCTCTACTGACTGTTGGCTTTACAGACGCTTCAACTGGTGTCAGGATTTGGGTAAAAATAATTCCACACATAAGAGGTGGATTTTTTGGTCTTATGCCCAGGCATGACAATGGGCTTCTTATCATTGGCAAGAACTGCTTTCAGTGATGCAGGACTTACACAAACAACATCATCATCATCTACATCCTCATTAGCGCCTTCATGAGCTACACAAATTTACCATTCATCCTGTGGCAAATCCAAACTGGCATCTTCAATTTGTGTATGACCAGCTAGACTTGAGCAGCTCATCCTCATATTTGCAGAAATGGTAAAAAGGAGGCTTATTTATAAGTACAGTATCAGAAAGGTCAGGCTTAGACATAGCACTCGTGAATAGACTCTCCTCAGGGATTTGTGTCATTTCTGAACATACAGTTTCTTCCACTGCCTTACTGTTTTTTTCCAGCTCAGGTTTTTTGACAAGAACACTGCCACCCTTCCTGTTTCTGTGTGACCAATGTCACTGGAGACTAACAAGAACACTGCCACCCTCCTGTTTGTGTGTGAGCAATGGCACCGAGCAATGTTACTGGAAACTGACAACAACACTTCCACCCCTCATGTTTCTGTGTGAGCAATGGCACAGTGCAATGGTACACAGCAATGTTACTGGAGACTGGAGAGTGACAAAAACATTGTCTGCTATCCCTGTTTCTGTGTGAGCAA
This sequence comes from Mixophyes fleayi, assembly GCF_038048845.1. Taxonomy (NCBI): domain Eukaryota; kingdom Metazoa; phylum Chordata; class Amphibia; order Anura; family Limnodynastidae; genus Mixophyes; species Mixophyes fleayi. The sequence continues at coordinate 166,564,246 of NC_134406.1, read as the reverse complement.
TGGCACTAAGCAATGTGACTGGAGACTGGAGAGTGACAAAAACACTGCTACGCTTGTTTATGTGTGTGCAATGGCACAGAGCTATGTCACTGGAAACTGAAGAGTGATAAGAACACTGCTACCCCTTCTGTTTCTGTGTGAGCAATGGCACTGAGCAATGTCACTGGTGACTGGAGAGTTACAAGAACACTGCTACCCTTGTTTATGTGTATGCAATGGCACAGAGCTATGTCACTGGAAACTGGAGAGTGACAAGAACACTGCTACCCCTTCTGTTTCTGTGTGAGCAATGGCACTGAGCAATGTCACTGGTGACTGGATAGTGACATGACAAGTACACTGCTACCCTTCTTTATGTGTGTGCAATGGCACAGAGCTATGTCACTGGAAACTGGAGAGTGACAAGAACACTGCTACCCCTTCTGTTTCTGTGTGAGCAATGGCACTGAGCAATGTGACTGGAGACTGGAGAGTGACAAGAACACTGCTACCCCTGTTTCTGTGTGTGCAATGGCACTCAGCTATGTCACTGAAAACTGTTTCTGTGTGAGCAATGGTACTGAACAATGTCACTGGTGATTGGAGAGTGACAAGAACACTGCTACCCCTTCTGTTTCTGTGTGAGCAATGGCACTGAGCAATGTGACTGAAGACTGGAGAGTGACAAGAACACTGTCGGCTACCCCTGTCTCTATGTAAGCACTGTGTCATGGAATTTCAGAGATGGCAGCTAACCGGTATTAGCTCAACTGTACAGGGAGGTGCAGAGTCTAGCATACCCCTGGGACCCCTGCAAGGGAGTTTGGGCTTAGCTGCAGAGGGTACGCAGGTTCCTGCTCTCCAAAACAGTCACCAGTGTAATGACAGTAGTCGACAGGCGTAGTCAGGCAGTCCAGGTCAAAGCCAAAGGAGCGGTGCGGTACAAGGGGAGATTCCATAGAGAAGTCAGGTCAAGCCAAATAGTCAAACCAGCCGGGCAGTAAGGTACCAAAATGAAACACAGGAGAATAGTAACAGGAAGCCGAGTCAGAACCGAAGAACACTAGATAAGAAGTTCAGGAAGTGCTGGAGCAGGAGTGAACCAATCCTCTGGCACCCAACATGTGTCAGAAGGTGCTCTATATACCATAAGGTGCATCCTGATTTGGTGATGGAGATTTGGCTGTCAGACATGCTGACCGCTGACATGTGAGCGAAGATACTGTCCCGCTGTCTAGCAACAAGACGCGACTGAACAGAGCATGCGCATGCATTGCGTGCAAGGAACAAGGAGTGTCCTGCTGATAGGCAACGGAACACAGCTGATGAGAAGTTGCATGCATCTGTCTCCTGCACCAATTGTCAGTGCAGAGACGACGTCTGACACACTGGCACAGAGCAATGTGACTGGAGACTGGAGAGTGACAAGAACACTGCTACCACTTTTTCTGTGTGAGCAATGGCATTCAGCAATGACACTGGAGAGTGACAAGAACACTGCCACCCCTCCTGTTTCTGTGTTAGCAATGTCACTGGAGACTAACAAGAATACAGCCACCCCTCCTGTTTCTGTGTGAGTAATGATGCTGAGCAATGGCAGTGGAGACTGCCAAGAATGCTGCTACCTCTCCTGTGGCTGTCTGACAAATGGCACCAGATTTCCAGGTAGGGAAGTACTAATGGAATCCAAAACCTGCAATGGAAGGCTAATGTTTTGCCTCAATTTCAGTTCTAAGGACACGGGAAAGTACAGAGTTGGCTCGGCTCAGTACTCAGATTTACGAAGTTCGGGGGATCATCTCTAGTAATACCACAAGAATGTGGAAGGTAGTAACAATAACAGAACAAGAAATTCAAAGGCTGAACAATGGTAAACAGATGAATACATAAACAGAATGCTCAAGGCCACAGGACTAGAACAAGGACTATTACTAGGACTAAGACAAAGTCATAGCAAGCTCATGTCTAGATACAAAATAAAGGCAAATACAGGAATAGCCTAGATAATGTTTACTTAACCTCCAGTGTACTAACAGGACTTATTCACTTCCTGGGGTTGCTTTGAACTCATTAAAGCTGTTAGGACACACAAAAAATGGAGAGATAATATAAACAACATGAGAACATGTAGATAGATATATCAGAGCATCTGCTCCAATAGCCTAAGTAATAAAAGAAAGAGGACCAGTGCTCAGATCTGATGTGTGAAATAAATACATATTGTACTGATATCCAGGTCATAAATGCAAACATACAATCAACATTGTAACTACTAATATATTATGATGCAAGCAGTAATTCTTTAAATATCATAATGAAATGGTAATTAGTATTGTGTAAATAAATGAAAAAATAATATTAATAGAGGAGGGAAAGATGATTGGCAGCTGGAATGACCAACGTGAGAAATGTAAAATGAGATTAACAGACAACTTTTACCTTACAACAGGATGCACTATGTGTCCATACAATGTATTTTTATTAAAAAGTGTGAATTATAAAGTACAATAATTCTCTTACAATAAGTTAGAGGCCAAAGGACAGCCACTAATAAGCACATAGATCCTTGGTTCAAAACCTATCAGAGCCCCACGCTACCTAACCCCTCACTATGAGCTTTCGAGGCACCTAAGTGTGAAAACTGCCAAGGAGAATTCTTGGATTAGTTTAGTTAGTTCAAAAAGAAAAGCCCACCATAGTCCACAACATTCACAGCAGAGCATTCCATAAGTTCTCTTGAGGCACCCTAAGTAGTACTATATCCTCATAGGGTACCCAGAAGCCCACTGGGATCTCCTGAGGCATGCAGAAGACCACCCGAATCTAGGGCATAGAGACCACCAGTATCAAGTCTAATTTGGAGGCCTCTAGCATATGAGATAGTGAAGGGACCACTGTGGTCTGAGACATTGAAGAGACTACTGCGGTCAAAATAACCAGTGGAAGAACCACCAGTGTTAAGGACAACAGTAAGACCACTGAGTTCCAGGATATAAATTTTAGCAGATCCTTACACATGATTGTTAAAATTAAAGTTAAAGGATAATTGTAGTATATGTAGATTAAAGTAGGGGTAGACGTTAGAAGTGTGTTCTAAGAAATGTATTTATATCTTGTGCCCAACTGTCATATTTTGTGTTATGTTCATGACCTCAGAAGTAAACAACTCAACAGCTGCTGCTCCTAGTATATTTAAGTGGTCAGCATGAGCATTCAAAACTACATACACTACGCTAACCATTTGTGTATTGTCATTTTTGAAAGAGTGGACCTGGCCCACTATTGCCAGGTTATTGTAGGGCAAAATGTGGGATATGACTAAAGCATACTTGCCAACTCTCCCGGGAAGTCCGAGAGATTCCCGCATTTTGCAAGAGTCTCCCGGACTCCCGGGTGAGTGTGGCAATCTCCCGAATTCTGCCCACTTCACTAGGAAGTGCCCCACTTCCTAGTGAAGTGGGCAGAATTAGCTCCCAAACGCAGCGGCCCCTACCCCGCTGTCAAATGACGCATTTTGCGTCATGACGTCACGGGGGCGCACATTTTGGAGCCCCCGTCACGCCCACCTCCCATGGCAGGCTCCCGGAAACCAACTATTCAAAGTTGGTAAGTATGGACTAAAGTTATTAATGGCAGTATAGGTGTGAGGAAGCTGGGAGCCACAATGATATTTAGAGTGATATAGCACATCTCAACTGCAGCTTTGTTAGTAATGAAGCTAATCCAGTAGATAAAAGCCTACTACAAAATCACTAAAACATGATCTTGAAAAATAGGATAAACTATATATCTCTTGGCTCGGCCGCATGGCGGCAGTAAAAATTAACCTCTTGCCACAAATTCTTTATTTGTTTCAAACCCTACCTGTTCGAGTACCCTCTCTTGCGCTACAGACCCTCCAGAAGCAAATTACTAGATTTGTTTGGGCAGGCAAGCGACCCCGAGTAAGGGCCTGCACGCTCTTCGGACAAAATTCAGAAGGAGGGGTGGGCCTCCCAAACATCTCCAAATACTATAATGCTGCACACTTGACCCAGCTAGTTTTATTTTACTCTCCATCTTCCACAAGACTCTGGGTAGACATTGAGGCTACCTTTTTGCAATTACATTCGCCCTATTCATTACTTTGGATTTCAATCAAACATAGACCGCCACTCCCGTTACTCTTATCCACCACCCGTTTCTCCCTCAAGTTGTGGGACTATAGTACTCGCATGTTTCAGCTAATAAAAAATTCGGAAGCTATGTTTCCACTGTGGAACAATCCAGCTTTTCCACCAGGACAACAACACTCCTCTTTTCACCACTGGTCCCGACGAGGTCTTAGATTCATTACTGACATAGCGCCCATGCGGATATTCCCCGAATTTGCTGACTTACAACAATGATATGGCATTCCCCATGACTGTTTCTATCAGCTTCAGTTGAGACCCTTATATCAATCGATCCCAGCTTATATACCAACTGTCATGTGCAAGCTAATGTTTAGGCATAAATCTGCAAATATATGTTTGTGTATTACTTCCTAGAAATAGTGTGACCTGGTGCTCTTAGAAGCTGTTAGATCAATGGGTTTTGTGGATGTTAAACCACCCAGGGGGGCTGGTATATAAGGATAGCACCTTATACCATTTATGGCAGGATGGCAAATGTGAATGCCTTTGAGGAGATCTCTTGCAAGACAATGAAATCTCACACATGTTTGGGAGGCCCCAGACAGGCCGACTGCAGAGACTGGGTTGTATGTTAATGACAGATTCAAGCTGAATAAGGGCACAGGAAAAGATCATATCATTTTCTCCAATATCATACATACCAGAGGCATGTGTGGTATGCAGATGAAGGGAAACTTAGGACCTGTTGTGTGAAGGTAAAATCATGTTCGTAAACCATACTGTTGAAAAGTTAGGACGGTGTAAAGAAAACTTGACTTAGAGGTAGTCAAACAGCAAAGTCATAAGACCCTAATTTGCATTCTCCCCTCCTGTTGGTTCTGACCTCACAGGGAAGGGGGCTGGGGGGCCCTGTAGCTTGACTTTAAAACTGTATTGAAAATGTAACCCTGGGTTCTTCTTCTGAGGGAGTTTAATTGAAGAGGTTCCATTTTTTCCTGCTCCTCCCGGCACCACAAACTTGATTCTAAGTGAGGTATCAATTCTGTGTTTTATCCTTTTTATTTTATAAGAAACAATTGCACTCTATTTGTATGTCATTTTATTATCTTTTTATCTTAAGCATTGTGGATGTATTTTCCATATTAAATTACACTTAATAAGTTCTAGTCTCTGTGTTCTTATGAATTCACGCGACAGTTTGGTCCAGACGCTACCTAATTGAAACTGTGCAAACCTTGTGGTTTAAGTGAACTCTGATTAAAGTAAATTGTGTTGGATTAATGCTAGGGAGAACCGAAGGCTTCCTAAATAAGAGTGTCAGCTCTTATCTGAAACAACCTTGGTGGTGGTAATTAGTATCGCAAAGCTAGTGTGTGGCATAGATAGGGAAGGATTTAATCATTTTAGACAGACCAGGTGGTTGTCTTTGTGGTTGACCCTGTGTCACATATGCGTCACGCAGACTCAGGTGAGTGCTGTTCGTGACAAATTGGTGGCAAGCTTGTGGGATATATTTCTAATTATTTTTTTTAAGAACTTAAGTGAATTAGGGTTGTGTGATCCCTGAGAGAGGAAATACAGACTAATTCACCAGAGACTAAACTCAATGCTTAAAACATTATAAGACATACAGCAATTGTTTCTTTCCCTCCCCTTCTCTTTTTTTTCTTATCTTTTTTTATTTGGCATTAAACTGAGGAAATGGCTGCTGCATATAAACGTTTGACAAAGGAGGCGCTGATTTCAGATTGTGAGGATGCAGGAATTTCCACCAGTGGCAAAAGTAAGGAGCAATTGATTGAAGCTCTTGTACAGAGGGATGAACATCAACTCACAGTTGTGTCTGAGGAAGAGCATAGCCAGGACTCAGGAGCGGACCTGACTGTGGATATTCCTCAAAACCAGGGACGGTTAATTTCGGATGATTCTAATGGTGCATGTGTGGACACTGCTATGGACGTTTATATGCAAACCGCCCTGAAATATTTGGGCCCAGCGGACATTACAACTAAAATGCAACTCATACAGCAGTTCCAGGAGAAGGAAGCTGCTGACCGTCAGGAGAGAGAGAGACACGCTGCTATGGAGGCAGCAGAGAGGCGCGCTGCTATGGAGGCAGCAGAGAGGCACGCTGCTATGGAGGCAGCAGAGAGGCGCGCTGCTATGGAGGCAGCGGAGCGCCAAGCAGAAAGAGAATCTGCCGAGCGAGAGGCAGATAGGAGATATGAGCTGGAGCTTGCCAAGCTCAAACGCCAGTCAGAAGCGAAAGACACTGGTATTAGCAGACCCCGTCCTGAGAATTTCCCTGTATTGGAAAAAGACGGGGATGTAGATGCTTTTTTGCGAGGATTTGAAAAGACTTGCCGACAGTATGGACTGGCCAAAGATCAGTGGGCACAATATTTAACCCCTGGTTTGCGAGGTAAAGCATTAGAGGCCTTTGCAGATCTTCCACCTGAGATGGACGGAAATTATGAGGCAATCAAAAGTGCCCTGTTGCAACGTTTTAACATCACCCCAGAGGCGCATAGGCAGAAATTCAGAGATTTAAAACGCAGTGCCTCTGACACATATTCAGGACTTGTGGCCCAGCTGTGTGCTTCATTCAAACAGTGGGTTGGAGGGCTACAGATCACCACCTTTGATGCTTTGCAAGATTTGATGATCCAGGAGCAGTTTCTGACTTTGTGCCCGGCTGATGTGAAGGAATGGGTAGTGGATCGGGACCCTACATCATCTGCGGAAGCAGCTAGACTGGCTGACAAGTACACTGTCACCCGGGCACCTGCAGCTAAAAGAGGAACTTTTGTGCCAGGGCAGTCGGCCTGGAAAGGGGGCCGGCCAGGAGGATCAACGCCACCCCCCTCACCGCCATCACCCACTGTTTCTTCATCTTTTGGGAGAGTTGGGGCAAAGCCTGCTGTGGGAGACACCCGCAGGTGTTTTGTGTGCAACCAGGTGGGGCACATTAGTACCGCTTGTCCAGAGAAGAAGACCAGTTCACCCTCCGCTGGGGGGGTACCTTCCCTGCAATCTTCACCAGCTGTCCTCTGTGTTGCGGGACCAGAAGGGGGCCGGAAGGACAACCTACAAACAGTCACTGTGGGTGGCAAGGTAACTGTGGGGTTAAGAGACACTGGTGCGGATGTTACGTTAGTTCATTCAGAACTGGTAGGGTTAGAGGACTTCATTCCAGGAAAATGTATTTCTGTGAAAGGGGTTGGTGGAATTCACCTAACTGTACCTGTAGCCAAAGTTTACCTTGATTGGGGTGCTGGAAGAGGTATAAGGGATGTCGGGGTCTCAGATAATATGCCTATAGATGTGTTACTGGGGACAGATTTAGGAAGAATGTTGTCTCAGTATGTCTGTAATGACGATGTCCATGCCACCCCTGTTACTGTGTCAGAATCAACTGAAAGTACCAAAGTTTGTTCCCAGGTAGCAGGAGGTGACAAGGAAAAGGTCTGTTCAATTGCACCTGAAATGTGTAAACCAGGATGTGACAGGGACAGGGAATGTCTTATTATATCTGATGTAGGTAATGATGCTAATGTCACTGTGTTAGAATCAGCTGAGAATACCAACGTTTGTTCCCAGGCAGCAGGATGTGACAGGGAACGGAAATGCCATATTATACCTGAAGTGTGTAATGATTTTAGTGCCGCCCATGTTACAGTACCAGAACCTGCTGAGAGTAACCACGTTTTTTCCCAGGCACCAGGAGGTGACAAGGAAAGAGAATGTATTATTGTACCTAATGCGAATAATGAGGATAATGCCAATAACAGTATTGTGTTAGAATCTAAACCTGTTTTTACACTGACATCTTGTCATGGGATGGGGACAGCGGATACTGTGATTGCAGATATGGGCATTAATACTGGTATAGATAATGTGCTTTCTAGAAAAGGGACAGATGACCATGTGATTAATTCTGTTGTGCTAGAGAAAGACAATGTTTCTACCCAGGTAATATGCTCAGAAGATGTTGTACAAGGTAACCGGCAGGGAGGGCAGAGGGAAGATGTATATTCTGTGCCTGAATCAGCTGCACACAGAGCGGGTGAGCATGTGGGGGAGACACATAGTCCTGACCAACGGGAAGTAGCGAGGGACAGCAATCCTTACATTGCTGCTGGGACCTGTAGTTCGAATGTTCACCACTTAGATCTACATCTGAGTTCTGACCATTCCTCTGAGTTGCCTATAGAGACAGGGGAGTCAGTTGCTAGCCCACACTCACTTATCCAGCTATCTAATGGCTTAGAGGAAATAGATGAGGGACCCAAACTCCCTGTTACACTACACCCCCAGATAGATGAGTCTAAGGGGAAGCGGAGTGTCCTGTTCCTTAGACCCTCAGATCAGAATCACATAGTGTATCCCACAGACGGGGACTTGTGTAACGGGGAAGCAGGGCAGAGTGGACGTAGGTATTCCGCTGTGCCAGGATTGAAGGGTTCCCATTTACAGGAGTTCTTGTGGGAGGGAGATGTTCTCTCAAGCAGCACCCACAAAGACACACAGTCAGTGAAAGGTGCAGAGAGCGTAGGTAAGAATGCAGAGGTTTGCCCACAGCTATTGCAGGACCAGAAGTTCCAGCTGTCTGAGATAGTTAAGCCCTTCTTAACCCCTCCCCCCAGAGAACCTATTGAGGCCCAGCTATCAGCTATTCCATTTGAACCTGGTGGGATCTGTGGGAGATGGCTTGGGCTATGACCTGTCAGTCAATTCCCATGCCATCTCTTAAAAAGGGAAGGTGTCATGTGCAAGCTAATGTTTAGGCATAAATCTGCAAATATATGTTTGTGTATTACTTCCTAGAAATAGTGTGACCTGGTGCTCTTAGAAGCTGTTAGATCAATGGGTTTTGTGGATGTTAAACCACCCAGGGGGGCTGGTATATAAGGATAGCACCTTATACCATTTATGGCAGGATGGCAAATGTGAATGCCTTTGAGGAGATCTCTTGCAAGACAATGAAATCTCACACATGTTTGGGAGGCCCCAGACAGGCCGACTGCAGAGACTGGGTTGTATGTTAATGACAGATTCAAGCTGAATAAGGGCACAGGAAAAGATCATATCATTTTCTCCAATATCATACATACCAGAGGCATGTGTGGTATGCAGATGAAGGGAAACTTAGGACCTGTTGTGTGAAGGTAAAATCATGTTCGTAAACCATACTGTTGAAAAGTTAGGACGGTGTAAAGAAAACTTGACTTAGAGGTAGTCAAACAGCAAAGTCATAAGACCCTAATTTGCATTCTCTCCTCCTGTTGGTTCTGACCTCACAGGGAAGGGGGCTGGGGGGCCCTGTAGCTTGACTTTAAAACTGTATTGAAAATGTAACCCTGGGTTCTTCTTCTGAGGGAGTTTAATTGAAGAGGTTCCATTTTTTCCTGCTCCTCCCGGCACCACAAACTTGATTCTAAGTGAGGTATCAATTCTGTGTTTTATCCTTTTTATTTTATAAGAAACAATTGCACTCTATTTGTATGTCATTTTATTATCTTTTTATCTTAAGCATTGTGGATGTATTTTCCATATTAAATTACACTTAATAAGTTCTAGTCTCTGTGTTCTTATGAATTCACGCGACAGTTTGGTCCAGACGCTACCTAATTGAAACTGTGCAAACCTTGTGGTTTAAGTGAACTCTGATTAAAGTAAATTGTGTTGGATTAATGCTAGGGAGAACCGAAGGCTTCCTAAATAAGAGTGTCAGCTCTTATCCGAAACAACCTTGGTGGTGGTAATTAGTATCGCAAAGCTAGTGTGTGGCATAGATAGGGAAGGATTTAATCATTTTAGACAGACCAGGTGGTTGTCTTTGTGGTTGACCCTGTGTCACATATGCGTCACGCAGACTCAGGTGAGTGCTGTTCGTGACACCAACTTACACCTTTGGAAACATTTTGCAGAAGTAAATCCCTTTCTACTGGTTTAATCTCTACTGTTTACAGCATCATGGTGGCATTTCGTCAACCTGCCAAAGATCGCTATGAGCTGAAGTGGGAAGAGGACCTTGGCGGTGAACTGGAGATAGAGGAATGGGCTAAGATCAGGTCACGAGTCGATAAGAGCTCTATCTGTGTCCGTACCAAAGAGAACTCGTATAAGCTCTTATATAGATGGTATTTAGTCCCAACCCACTTGAAAGCCATATATCCTGACTCCTCTAGTCAATGCTGGAGACTATGTGGGCAGGAAGGCTCATTCCAACATATTTGGTGGTGCTGTCCGAGACTTGTGGAATTCTGGCGGAAAATTCACAATTTAATTGATAGAGTCACCTAAGTAAAACTCCCCCCCTGCCCCTCATACTCACTATTGCATAGGCCTATATCGGACGTTAACAAATGTACAATGGCGCTTATAGGCCATATATTCAATGCAGCTAAATGCGCAATAGCAGCAAATTGGAAACACCCAGAATCCCCATCCTTGCCTGAAATTATCAACAGAATTTGGCAGACCTATAGTTGTGAACACATTACAAGCATTCTCAATGACCGTCCCAATAAATTTCGTGCAATTTGGGATCCTTGGCTCGCCTCCTATGGTGCAGAACAGTCAAGGCCAGATTAGAATGGAGACTAATGTACATAGCGTCAGAAGACGTTCAATATATGGTAGGTACCTGTAATACATTTAGATGCCAAGTCAGGTGCCCCTTCTCCTTCCCCCTCTCACCATACTAACATTTTTTCTTTTCCATTCCCTTTTCCTTCCCTCCCCCCTGTCCCCTGTTTTCTCTCTTTTCTTTCCCTTTCTCGGTTTTTGCTTTTATTGACAAAGTTCACATTGTTTTTCTCATTCGCAATGTATTTGTTGTTTGATCAATGTAACTTAACCTTTACACTGTTTTGAAAAATTGAAAAATCTCCCTAATAAAATATGTTTAAAAAAAAAAAAAAGCCTGCTACAAAAATGTTTTCTCACTCATTGTGAGGAAAATTCTATTACAATTTGTAGCTGAGAAGTGTTTGGCTTTAGCCAAGTTAGATTTTAGAACTTCTACTCTATTGTAAACTAGGATGAGGAACAAATTAAAATCATTATCTAACTGAGGAATCAATTTATTTTTCGTTAATTAGTACATTTCTGAACAAACTTTAGTTAAAAGAAGAGCAAAGCGGGGCCTAGACAGCAGATGGACTAACATCATCAGACCGCCCACATCGCTGGTCTCCATAGACACCACCTACAATGGCGGTAGTACTGCCACTAATGGGGGCCTTTCTTTTTCACAGGATTTACACAGGATTTACACAGATTTACATGTCCAATCTATTTACCCTGCTTTAATATTCATAACCGATGTCCTTATAAAATAAAAATAAATAAATTAGGAGGTTGCAGTAATCCTATGTATCATTAACTATTTATGTTTCTGCCACTGTTCATTCCATAGGAGTCTTAATGAAAATCTGTGTTTCTTGTGCCCTGAACAATTTTTATCAGATTAGGTTTTTTTTTAACAATTTTGATTTGCTAAATTAGAAAAAAAAACAGTTCACAGTCCTACCAGGATTGATGGTTGTGATGTACTTTGGTGCTGCTCAGAAATCAGAGGTGTCTAGACTCAAGTACAATTGTAAATATAACATATGGACTTAGCACTACACAGATTATACTCTTAGGGGCATATTCAATTGACGGCGGGATCGCCGAAAATCCCGCGCTCAAAGAATATTACCGTTAATACGGTAATCCTGCGCGTAAATACCGTTAATACGGTAATTTACTCGCTGGATTTCAGCTCGCAGCTCAGGGAGCAAACATCAACCCGGACTCTGAACGGACACATACTATTGGTGGGACCATATTGTATCCCTCATGGCCAATAGTACATCACCTTAAATTTAGGAGCCTTCATATGTTTATAAATATTTTACATTAAACTCCATGTGGGCTCCTACATCATCTGGACTTTTTTGCCTTACTGAATTTCTCCAGTGGGTAACACAGATAGCATTTATTTTCTTAGAGTGGTCAACACTTGTCCATTTCTGGATGCAGCATCAGCACCAATGCAGCTCTTGATCAACAGTCCTTTGAGGTTTCCACCTTTCTTACCCTAATTTACCTAGTCCTTACCTTCTCTCTTGTCCCCCATTTTTCCCATTGTGATATCATCAGTCACTTAGTTGTTGCTGGGGCCCTGGCTCCTTCTCACTCCCTGTTCTCTCATAAATGGATCATCTGCTTACCAGAGAAGGTTCTTGGTGGCATCCCACATGTAATCAATGTATTATTTAATACTGCTTATTCAGTGTGTTGTAGAATACAGCATATTGTTTGACTCTGATTTAAACTTTGTCTGTATTTTTTTTTAAATGTTATGCATTTACTCTTGTTGTCCTGTTTGAAGTGGAGCATATATTTTCTAGCATGACAATATTATCTCCCACCTCATCGCACCAGACAGTACAATTGTCTCCTTTAACACGCTGAGTAACTAAGCGTATATAATACCCTTTTTGTAAAACCCCTTTTGGTCTTATTTAAACATCACCTAGTGCTAGTGAACAGGTTTACCAGAGTTCTATGGAGCGACGTTCCACACTGATGGTCACTAACTAACTGGGCCCTTATGTGCTTTTTGACCTGCACTGCCTCTTCTCATCTCTCCCCCACTCCCTGTGTACTTTCTATCATCAGCATTTTATCAGAATAAATCAGCAGCTAAAGATACATCTCAATTCTTCAAGAGGGAAGACCTTCAAGACTCACAGGCTACACAATTTTCCAACCCTCCTCACAGGTCAGAGGCAGATTTAGCTGACGATGTCCCACAAGGGATGAAACTCATGCTAACTAACTGGGTGGAGAAAGTCTATGTTTCAGTTGGAAATCAAGGCAGCAAATGCAAAATTCAAATCAGATATAGCCTCACTGGGATGCTGAGCTGATGCCTTAGACGCAAAATTAGATGAGGTATTCCAGTTCAATGTTGTGTAAGGTCATGATCTCACAGAGCTCAGTAATGATACGCAATGGGTGCTAGAAGACTAGAAGGTATTGAGAATCGAGCTTGCAGAAAAAATCCGAGAATCAAATATGTGTCAGTTGACACTGAAGTTCTATTCCAGTACCTCCAGGCTTTATTCCAGCAGATCCTGTCTGGCATCACACCAGATAGCTTGGCACTGGATCAGGGACACTACGCCCTATGCCCAAGGGTATTGACTGACGTACTGTCATGTGGCATGATCGTTCATCTGCATTACTATGAAAAAAAAGAACAGAAAATGACAGCAATGAAAAGCATGCAATCACTACCCGATAAAGGAACAAATATATTGATCTCCTCTGATTGGATTCCCTCAACAGTCAGCAAAAGAGAAGAAATGAATGTGAGGACACAGATTTGCCTGAGTCCTGATCACTTAAATTATCACCTCTAATTTGTCAAGGAACTACTCCTCACTAACTGTACAGAATTCCAACACTCAATCATGCACTTGTGGAGGGACAGAAGACGCTGGAGCCGGTGCCCGTGAAGAGGGCGAAGATATCCGGCAGCGCTGTGCCCCTGGAGGGGCTGAAGAGGTCCCCGATGGTGCCCAGCTACAAGAAAGAAGAGGAGAAGTACTCACCCGTCCATCGATCCAGCGGCGGTGAGTATAACTTCTTTTTTGCAGGTCCTGTGCGCGGGGGAAGGATGAGCCAATCAGGGCTCATCTTTCCCCGCTGGCCAATCAGCGGCCGGATGCGCGAGCCAATCGCGGCTCGCGCCCGGCCATTCAAAAGATTGGCGCCGACGCGAGCCAATCAGCGCTCGCGCCGGCGGATGACGTCACGCCGGCGACTATATAAGTCGCCGGGTGGCGCCATTTTGCCAGAAGTCCGTCGGCGGGGAAGAGAGAGGACGTCTCTCCACGACATCGAGCCAGAAGACCAGCGGCAGCGGCGGCAGGGGGCCCTTGTAAGGGCCGTGAGCTACCCTGCCGCCAGAAGACTTCTATCAAGGCACCGGAGCGGAGATCGTCGGCGGGGAGCCCTTGTCAGGGCTGAGAGCGCCCCCGCCCCAGCTGCAAGTGGAGACCCAGCGCCGAAGCGGAGAAGAGGCGCCGCCGGCTGGAGGGTCTGGAAGACCCGCAGAAGAAAACAGAAGACGGCGTGTCAAGTTGAGTATCCTGCGCAGAGCAGGTAAGTATACTCAACGTAAATTCGGGCACTAGGCCCGTGGGCACAGTCGGGCACAAGGCCCGTGGCACACTGTATAGTAGGGGCACAAGGCCCAGGGACCTGGGCACTAGGCCCCAACGTGGTAGTGGGCCAGTAGGCCATTAGTATCTATATAAAGGGGACAAGCCCCTGTTAGTTAGAGAGGGGGACTCAGAGCCCCAGGTGTACAAGGGCACAAGGCCCTTAGGTAGTTAGGGGCCTAGAGGCCATAGGAAGGCCAGAGGGCCTGGTTAGGGGCTGGTAGCCCATCTGCTATTAAGGGCACAAGGCCCCAGTCAGTTAGGAAGGCCACAGGCCTCAGGCAGGGGCTAGGACCCCTAGGTAGTAGGGCATAAGGCCCTAGTGAGTGGGCTCAGAGCCCTGGGTTAGAGAGGGGGCTGAGGCCCATTAGTCAGAGCAGAAGGCTCTGTGCGTAGCTGGGCAGAGACCCATGGTGTGTAGGGCCTAAGGCCCTGGTGGTGTGAGGTAGAGGCGTGGGAGCCTCGTGAGAGTAGGCGCGGTCCTGTGTGAGGTGAGCACACGTGGTTAGGAGGTACGGTCGAGCGTAGGCTCCCGTGGTGCTGTAGCAACCTGCTGGTTGGCTAGCAGCGGTGTGTTCGGGTAAGTAGCGGCAAAGTACTGTAGACTGTATCTATTTATTCTGTCTGTGTGGCGAGTGTAGTTTACATTACAGTATTTTGGTGTGCTTTCTAACTGTGTCCAGGGGCAAGACGTCAGGCCCCCATTAAAGGTAGGCTCTTGTTTCCTGTGGTTTTCCTGTGCTAACCCGTGCTGTGTGGGGACAAGTGTAAGTAACAGCATACACATAGTCAGGGGAGAACACATGTAGTTTTCCTGTCCCTTAGGTCCCCGGGGTCACACTGGTACCCAGAGGGGGGTGGCTGAGTGAGTTGGTGGCAGTACAGCACACCTTGAGGCAGTTCCAGGGGCGGCCGTGGTTCTGATCAAGGGTCCTCAAGGCCGGTTCCGTGCAGGTGGACCTGTGGTTCCGGACGTGGGGACACGTGTGAGATACCCGAGTACAGGCAGTCGGGCGGTTCAGTTCGATCGGCTGTTCCGTGCGGCAGTCGGCCCGCGGGTTAGTGTGCTGTTTTACCGAGCCTCAGCCGGGCTTAAAGAACCCGTACTTAGGGCCTGTGTGTGACTCCATAGCAAGAAGGCAGCTTCTTGGTAAGACCTGGGTGAGGGGGTTAGGAACCGCCCTCCGGTTTAGGCTGTGAACACCGGCTGGTGTTCCCCGTAGCGTGTAACTAGTAGTCCCGTTAGTGCACCACATTTAGTTAGTCCTAGTGTTTGACGTAGTTGCGTTGCCGACCATTAGAACGTTGTTAGGGTCGGGTCGCCGTTGTAGTTAGTCCAGTTTGTGGGTGCCATCTTAGTTCACGGAGAGCGTAGAGGGAGGCTGTGTGTCTTGTCATCCGCAGGAGTCGGGAAGGTGCAGGAGAACCGGATCGGAAGTGGGAGTGTCCCGGTGAGTATCACGCTCGATTCCTCCTTTCGGTTAGGCCCTCACCGGCAGGTGTGTGAGGCACTTGAGGCGGGATTAGTCCTCGGATTAGTCTTGGCCTTCAGTGCCTGTAGTCCCCCGCGTCTTGGCAAGAATAAACTGAGGAGGCGGCAAGGAGTTTGGACTGACCGTGTCCTTGTGCTTTGCCGTAGTCTCGGACAGCCCTTACCTGGTAGGCACGGCCGTAATCTCTGTCTCTATCTCAGAGGGACGTGATTGGAGGTGACTGCGGCTGCGGATCTGCTGGGATAGGATCGCAGCTGGGAAAGTGGAAGCGGACTGGAGGTGACCATCGTTTACAAGGTAAATTCTTTTGTGTGCATCTGTTCCTGTCTTTTCCCCGCAGGGGGCGTTACATTTTGGCGTAGTCGGCAGGATCAACGATGGCTCATCGGGGGATCATTCCGCTGTACGAGGGATACAGCTGTGTCATCTCTCGTGACGAAGTGGCAGCGTTCACGAAGCAAATCCTGGAACGTTGTGAGACAAGGAAGAAGAAGAGCAAAGGTACTAAACGGCAACCGGTGGAAGAAATGCTGTGCTGGAAGTGTGGGTTGCCTGGACACTTCGCATACCAGTGCCCAGTTGCCGAGGAGCTCTTTGATGAATGGGAGGACGAAGAAGTCTCCGATGAATGGGAAGACGTAGAAGTCTTCGAGTGCAAGGACGAGGGAGCCGTCCATCCATGGTCTCAAGAGAAGTCGGAATCTGGAGGGAAGGATCGGCAGAGCCTGCTGACTGTTGGATCGCAGGTGATCGTCCCGTCCAAGCAAGATTCGCGACAGGAATACCCGCGTCAGCCGGATGCTGGAGCTGGGGTATTGGAGACGTCGGATACGTCAGACGACTTGTCCGTGGCTGTGGAAGAGTTGGTCCCTGAAGACGAAGGGAGAACTGAGCAGACCCTCCACGGGGCAACGCTGTGTCCGGAGACATGTGAAGATGTCTGCCCGGTGGTACCTGAGAGGATGGAAGCCATCAGTACCCCGGAAGAGAGAGCTGCTGAAGAAGTACTGCCTGACGAAGACTGTACTTTAGAGAGCGCAGCTGGAGAGTGGTGGATGTTATCACCTTCTGAAGAAGCTTCCCGCACAACCGAGGAGGTATCGGACGGATGGGAGGTTCCGGCAGGTGCTGAGGAAGAGACTCCCTGGATACCGACTTCGGGCGAGGAAGTTGCCAGGATGGTGTGGATCCTGCGCGAGAGGGCTTTACCGCGAAGGACCCGGTGGACGCAAGTCAGGGATGCCGGTAAGCGACCCTTGGAGGTGGACGTAGAGGAGAAGACGTTGATTGTGGGGACCACAATGGAAAAAGGCGGCGGAAATGTGGAGGGACAGAAGACGCTGGAGCCGGTGCCCGTGAAGAGGGCGAAGATATCCGGCAGCGCTGTGCCCCTGGAGGGGCTGAAGAGGTCCCCGATGGTGCCCAGCTACAAGAAAGAAGAGGAGAAGTACTCACCCGTCCATCGATCCAGCGGCGGTGAGTATAACTTCTTTTTTGCAGGTCCTGTGCGCGGGGGAAGGATGAGCCAATCAGGGCTCATCTTTCCCCGCTGGCCAATCAGCGGCCGGATGCGCGAGCCAATCGCGGCTCGCGCCCGGCCATTCAAAAGATTGGCGCCGACGCGAGCCAATCAGCGCTCGCGCCGGCGGATGACGTCACGCCGGCGACTATATAAGTCGCCGGGTGGCGCCATTTTGCCAGAAGTCCGTCGGCGGGGAAGAGAGAGGACGTCTCTCCACGACATCGAGCCAGAAGACCAGCGGCAGCGGCGGCAGGGGGCCCTTGTAAGGGCCGTGAGCTACCCTGCCGCCAGAAGACTTCTATCAAGGCACCGGAGCGGAGATCGTCGGCGGGGAGCCCTTGTCAGGGCTGAGAGCGCCCCCGCCCCAGCTGCAAGTGGAGACCCAGCGCCGAAGCGGAGAAGAGGCGCCGCCGGCTGGAGGGTCTGGAAGACCCGCAGAAGAAAACAGAAGACGGCGTGTCAAGTTGAGTATCCTGCGCAGAGCAGGTAAGTATACTCAACGTAAATTCGGGCACTAGGCCCGTGGGCACAGTCGGGCACAAGGCCCGTGGCACACTGTATAGTAGGGGCACAAGGCCCAGGGACCTGGGCACTAGGCCCCAACGTGGTAGTGGGCCAGTAGGCCATTAGTATCTATATAAAGGGGACAAGCCCCTGTTAGTTAGAGAGGGGGACTCAGAGCCCCAGGTGTACAAGGGCACAAGGCCCTTAGGTAGTTAGGGGCCTAGAGGCCATAGGAAGGCCAGAGGGCCTGGTTAGGGGCTGGTAGCCCATCTGCTATTAAGGGCACAAGGCCCCAGTCAGTTAGGAAGGCCACAGGCCTCAGGCAGGGGCTAGGACCCCTAGGTAGTAGGGCATAAGGCCCTAGTGAGTGGGCTCAGAGCCCTGGGTTAGAGAGGGGGCTGAGGCCCATTAGTCAGAGCAGAAGGCTCTGTGCGTAGCTGGGCAGAGACCCATGGTGTGTAGGGCCTAAGGCCCTGGTGGTGTGAGGTAGAGGCGTGGGAGCCTCGTGAGAGTAGGCGCGGTCCTGTGTGAGGTGAGCACACGTGGTTAGGAGGTACGGTCGAGCGTAGGCTCCCGTGGTGCTGTAGCAACCTGCTGGTTGGCTAGCAGCGGTGTGTTCGGGTAAGTAGCGGCAAAGTACTGTAGACTGTATCTATTTATTCTGTCTGTGTGGCGAGTGTAGTTTACATTACAGTATTTTGGTGTGCTTTCTAACTGTGTCCAGGGGCAAGACGTCAGGCCCCCATTAAAGGTAGGCTCTTGTTTCCTGTGGTTTTCCTGTGCTAACCCGTGCTGTGTGGGGACAAGTGTAAGTAACAGCATACACATAGTCAGGGGAGAACACATGTAGTTTTCCTGTCCCTTAGGTCCCCGGGGTCACACTGGTACCCAGAGGGGGGTGGCTGAGTGAGTTGGTGGCAGTACAGCACACCTTGAGGCAGTTCCAGGGGCGGCCGTGGTTCTGATCAAGGGTCCTCAAGGCCGGTTCCGTGCAGGTGGACCTGTGGTTCCGGACGTGGGGACACGTGTGAGATACCCGAGTACAGGCAGTCGGGCGGTTCAGTTCGATCGGCTGTTCCGTGCGGCAGTCGGCCCGCGGGTTAGTGTGCTGTTTTACCGAGCCTCAGCCGGGCTTAAAGAACCCGTACTTAGGGCCTGTGTGTGACTCCATAGCAAGAAGGCAGCTTCTTGGTAAGACCTGGGTGAGGGGGTTAGGAACCGCCCTCCGGTTTAGGCTGTGAACACCGGCTGGTGTTCCCCGTAGCGTGTAACTAGTAGTCCCGTTAGTGCACCACATTTAGTTAGTCCTAGTGTTTGACGTAGTTGCGTTGCCGACCATTAGAACGTTGTTAGGGTCGGGTCGCCGTTGTAGTTAGTCCAGTTTGTGGGTGCCATCTTAGTTCACGGAGAGCGTAGAGGGAGGCTGTGTGTCTTGTCATCCGCAGGAGTCGGGAAGGTGCAGGAGAACCGGATCGGAAGTGGGAGTGTCCCGGTGAGTATCACGCTCGATTCCTCCTTTCGGTTAGGCCCTCACCGGCAGGTGTGTGAGGCACTTGAGGCGGGATTAGTCCTCGGATTAGTCTTGGCCTTCAGTGCCTGTAGTCCCCCGCGTCTTGGCAAGAATAAACTGAGGAGGCGGCAAGGAGTTTGGACTGACCGTGTCCTTGTGCTTTGCCGTAGTCTCGGACAGCCCTTACCTGGTAGGCACGGCCGTAATCTCTGTCTCTATCTCAGAGGGACGTGATTGGAGGTGACTGCGGCTGCGGATCTGCTGGGATAGGATCGCAGCTGGGAAAGTGGAAGCGGACTGGAGGTGACCATCGTTTACAAGGTAAATTCTTTTGTGTGCGTCTGTCCCTGTCTTTTCCCCGCAGGGGGCGTTACACACTCACCTATCTCATAGGCAACAGATTTAGCTGGATCCCTCCACCACTACAGACACTCACTTCCATACAAATCTATAACTGCCACCATCCACTGTCTAAAGTCAGTGGAAGCCTGTAACTTGATTATTCAATTGCGCACACTCTGAGTTTGGATAGCACTTCCACACTTGCATTTAAATGAATAACACAGCCAAGCAATCTGTCTCTTCTAAACAGACTATGAAATCGTTTAGAGCAAAAAAGGACAATAAGAACTTATTGAAATGAAATTTAATATGTGAAAAAGAGTACAATGCTTACAGAACATAAAAACAATTAATATTGATGACATACAACATACACCAAATGCAATTATAAAATCCAGAATATAAACTTATGTATGAGTTAGATATGCGGCGTCTGGGCTTGCAGGAATGATGGACAGCTTACAATTTGATTGTGTTCCCAAAAGACTGACTCGACTATCAGGGCCATCTTAACAACATTATGGGCCCCCGGGCAAAGCAGTGCACCGGGGCCCATAGATATAGATATAGATATATAGCTGTATATAGACACAGATATAGATATAGATATATAGAGATAAAGATAGATAGATGTACTTGCTCAGTGACCCTTGAAGGTTTTTTGCAGGTTTTTTTCTTTTGCAGGATTATTTATTCTCATTAAGAGCCGTGCCTATGTGGCCCCCTTGCCCGTGGGGCCCCCGGGCAGCTGCCCTTCGTGCCCAATGGAAAAGATGGCCCTGTCGACTCTTCCACAGCTAGGAGAGAGTCCTATAAATATGCTGTAGAGCAGCTCGTCTTCCATAAATCTGTACTCCTATTAAATATCTGCATCATATGTTAGCTATGTTCCTTTGTCAGGACATCCCTAGGTTCCCTTTGAATTCATATGTATTATCTTTCCTTGGAGGTATATCAATAAAAATAGTTTTACATATAGTAAATTGGGTACTCCACACCATGAGCATAAGTGCACAGCCTAGGTCCATTCCTCGTAGTGCCCTTGCTATGCACCAGCCCTGTGTAACCCTTTTTACTGTCTAAGTTTTTTAAAATTGACAATAACATTCAATGTCCCTCAATGTGGGTGTTTTAAGATTTGGGAACATTCATTTTTTTCCTTCTTTTCACTCTCATTGTGGCGGAGGCAGAGAGGTTACCACCCAGAAAGTTGCATAACCTCTTTAGCTTCTTTGGTTATTTTTATCCGCTATGAGCCTAAAAGTAGTCCCTGTAAATGTTGATGGTTTAAACTAGGGGTCAGGGAACATTTTTACCTTTTACCCCCAAATATATTTAGACGTTACCCCCTTGATTTGAAATCATATATTATTAAAATATAATATATTTAAAAGGGTCTACAATCCAACTGACAGCATGTGAATCGGCTGCATTACTCCCAGGAATTTCATTTTTACCCCATTTGGGGTAATTTACCCCTATTCGCTGACCACTGGTTTAAACTTACCTAAAAAGCATACAATAGTTTTCGATCAACCGAAAAGAATGAGAGCAGATTTAGCCTGCTAAGATGCATTTCAAACACCAACAGACAAGTAATTTGGTCAACTTAAGTTCACTTCACTGTGCTCAGGGGGTGGGGTTGTGATTTTGGTAAATCACAATTTACCAAACCACAGCTTCCTCATAGTTGCTGTTTCGCACCTGCAGCACAGGCTTAACTTAGCTACAATCTGCACTCCAAAATGAGTCAAATCAACTTTTTTGAAGGCAGTGTCATTTTTGGAGGGGATTTCAAGTTGATAGTGGACCAAAATTAGATAAATCCTCTGCAGTATCCAGTGTGGTACGTGTGACAAATCTAGGACACTCTACTTTACTGAAATGATAAAACCTGTGTGGCATCATGAGGGTTAAAAAGTAGTACTGCTAAGGGTTTTACACATTGCCTTGCTCCCCACCAAACTTAATCACGTATAGGTTATGTGCTACTGAACTCTGTGGAAATAGTCCAAGTTGTCTGGTTGGACCACTCTGTTTTCTTCATAATTCTCAAGATTACTCATTTAAAGTCATCCTTCATGGAAGTTTTTATGGTCTTAAATTAAACGTATCTGCACAAGGCCGGGCAGACAATTCAGGATTTTTTCCAACTGAATGTGTCAGATGAAAATGCGCCAGCAACCATTTGGGAGGCACATAAAGCCATGGTACGTTAAGGCTTTAATGCCGTGCATGAGCTTGAGCTGTTATAGTGACTGTTTGGAAGAGGGTATGTAGTAAAAGAATTGCAGTGCTTGAGGCTCAGATAATTGAACTTTCTGCCAAACGTTAGCACAATTGCAAAAACTAAATATACAAGGAACTGATGGGACAACTAAGCTAAGCAGCTATGACTTTGAAGTGGCTGCAGCAGCAGTTCTACGACAAGGGTGATAAAGCACATTCACTTCTCATGGTATGACTAAAAGCAAAATTCTCCCCTAACAATATCAATAAACAAAATTGCAGAGGATCTGTGAACATTATATGCGTCTCTCTACAAAGCAATGGCACTCAGCGGAAATGCTCCCTCTATCTTGTCACCATAAATAAGTGCACCATTAGTGCCAAATCCCACAAGTTATGGCCAGGCACCTGACTATGCTTAACTCTGATATTTCAGAGAAGGAGATATGCAAGGGCATCAAATTCCTTAATAATTCCTCAGCCTCTGTACATGTTTACCTCGGTTTGCTACAAAAAAGTTCAGACAGCTATTATTACATCATCTAACATGCTTATTTAACACTCTTTTAGAGGGGAATGACCTGACCCAGCCTCAAAGCTAGTTCAGATCATAGAACTTCCCAATTTGGAAAAGATCCTAACATTGCTCAAATTCACTGAACTTGCTACTCAATGTAAACCTTAAAATTTATGAAAACAGCTTATCAGTGCGATTGGGTCTGGTTGTGCCTTTGTTCTTCCAAATGGAAAAGGTGGGAATACTTTTCGGTCCTCAAATGGCAGATAATACTTTCAGTACACTGTTATGTTGAGTTGGATTGACCTTCATGGAGAAGTCACTTATCACGTTTTGTTTCAAAGGAGAATTTCTCCAGGGTATCATAGCTCCCTATGAGAATCCCTCTCTCGCAACATTCGTGAATGGATTCTTATTTAGAATTTAGAATGGTTCTTGTCAGGGTTGTACACTCCCACATTCAATTTTTGCTCTTATCATGGAACCTTTAGCAGGAAGGATCAGAGGAATTAAAGTTGGAAATTGGCAACATAATAAGGCACAATATGTCAACAATGTTTTTTGAACACTAATTTGTCCGCTAATGCAGCTCTAAAATCTCCTCTTGGAGATAAGTGAATATAGCTTTCTATCCGGCTACAAAATCAACTTCCGAAAAGACAGAAGTCATGAATGAAAAATTACTCCAAGTAAACTTGGAGTTTCTATTTAAAGCATTTACAGCCATAAGCTGTCCATATTCACAGAAAGCACGTAAAAAAATATTTTTGTAGTAAATCACCTGAATGCATTTTTTTTTTTGCAGATTTTTGTTTTCAAATCGTCAACAAGATGATATAAGATCATACTGCCAGTGTGAAACAACTCCCCAACATGCAGAAGATTAGCTGAGGCTGTAAAATGAATGTTTTAAATAATTTATGGCTGCCAATACCCATGTCATGATGCCAGTCTTGGACAAACTGACTACACAATCGGCTACACAGGCAGAAATTGCCCAAGAGGGAGCATCAAGCATAGAGCAGTCAAGAATGGATCTGGATTGAATGGATTTTCTACCAAAGTAGGCTCCTCCTCCATTCTGAATGATGATGTTTTCTAAAATGACACACAGATCAATTATGTTACATACAACTTTCAGCTTATACATAAAGGATCCTACAGAGTGGTCAAGTTAATGAAGGGGATTTAAGCTCTGTGGAAGGGTGTAAAAGAGGACTGAGAAGACCCACTCTTCATTAGAATTCTGTTTAGCAAAGCCAGTTTGTTTTGCTTGGAAATATGACCTGCACAGACCATTGTGTAATGATGCATATGTAACTGATGGCTACTTGCTGGTATCGACACTACTCCTCGCAAGGGACTTTGGATGTTGCTTCTGAATACCAGAAAAAGATTTTTGGAATAATATGGCCCCTACTCCAACAGAGGAGGTGTCAATCTCTAAGAAAAATGCTCTTTGCTGGTCAGGTTGAGAGAGCGCACAGAGGCAGAGGAGAAAGCCTCTTTCAAGGCATTGAAAGCTGCAACAGCCTCTGGAGGCCAATTTGTGGGATTAGCTCCTTTCTGATTGAGAGCAGTGATGGGGGCTATGATGTGGAAACCCCTTGATAAACTGCCGATAGTAATTTGAAAAGCCTGTAAAACTCTGGATAGCTTTTAGGCCCTGTGGCTGTGGCCAATTAGTGATTGCTGCAATCTTCTCAGGATCCATTTGTAACCCGGAACTGAACACTAAATAGCTAAGAAACGTGAGAGACCTCGAAAATACACTTCTCCAACTTGCAGGTCTACGAAGACGGGTGAGTACCTCCTTGACATGAACACGATGGGAAGCAACATCCTGAAAAAAAATCAAGATGTCGTTGAGGTAAATGACCATTGAGAAATATAAGAGATACTAAAAAATCAGATTAAAAACCACTGGGGCATTTCAAAGGCCAAAACGCATTATGAGATATTCATAATGCCCATCACGGGTGTTAAAGGCGTTATTTTATTAACCTCCTTCTTGGATACGGATTAAGTTATAAGTCCCCCAGTTTGGTGACGATATGAGAGCCGCTAACACTGTCATACAATTCAGAGAAGATGGGTAAAGGGTAACGTTTTTTTATAGCAGGTGGTTGTCAATGCTTGGATGCAGAGATCCATCTTTCCACTTCAGAAAGAAGAGTCCCGCTCAAGGGTTATCGATAATATATTGAGACATCGACTAGGTCTCAGTCAGTAAAAGAGGATAAACCCTTCTTCTGGAAATTTGTTTGCCAGGTTTTAAATCTATAGGATAGTCCAAAGGACAGTGAGGAGGTAGTACCTCGGATTCAGTTTTACTGAAGACATCTCGGAAGGATGCCTAGGCCGCAGGTAGTGTGGGCTCGGAAGAGATGATGTGGCAAGAGTATGAGGTTCCACAGTATATATCGGAGTGAGACACCGCTTGTGGCACTGGGATGCCCAAAAAATGACTTCAGAGTGACGCCAGTCAAACAGGGGGTTATGGATTTGAAACCATGGTAAACCCAAGATAAGAGAGTTAACAGACTGGGGCAGGATCAGAAACTGGATCCACTTTTTATGCAAAACTCCGACCGACAGACAAATAGGAGAGGAGACACTGGAAATGGAACCATTGCTGACACCGTTACCATCTATGGAAAATGACTGTGGCAAGGTCTGGATGGGCAAAGCAAGACCGGCCGAGATTAGGTTTCCAGCGGAGTCTGAACTGCAAAGGCCCATTAGAAAAGTTCAGCACGACTGACATCAAAAACTCTGAATTTTTTCTGGAAGAACAGGGAGTGGACGTGAGATCTCCTAGAACGGCCTCCTTCTTACTGACTAGAACTTTTGTTTAAGACGACTCTCCCATTCCTCAGGAGACAAGCGAGAGTTACCAATCTGCAATCTACATTGCCTTCTGCTGGGGAGATTCAGAATTCTGGAAATGAGAAGCCAGACAAGGAGCGAGACTAGTGCGATCCAATTCAGAGGGTAGCTCCCTGGAGATGAGCTCATACTTATTGAGGTCTGCAAGGCCTGGCCAAAAAATTGCTACTAGTGCTTTGTTATTTTATTTCCAATGCCAGAGTATGAAGCTGAATGGCATACTAGCTGATGGGAAGAGAACTCTCGCTCAGATTTAAGAGACTGCGGAGGAGACTCACCCAGTATCATCAAAAGTTTTCTGAAAAGTTTCTATAAAAGAGGCAGAGATTTCGTGAAGGGGAGGCGGAAAGCGGAGAGGCCCAAGTGAGAGCTTGACCACTGAGCAGAGGGAATTCCACCTTGATTCCCTTCCAAAGTAAAGGTACCTGGATTACCTTAGAATGGAATGACACACTCTTTCAAGAAGCCCCTGCATTTTTTGGACCTTCATTATACTTCACAGGTGGAGGAATGCGTAACACAGAGGAAGTAGCGGGGGTAGAGGCAGTGGTTACCCGGGTTGTCATGGAGGTGGTAGTTGCTACGGACTGGGTGGCAGCCAAAGAATTTTGCAGGAAGTCAAGGCTGGAGACTACTCCCTAAACACATTGCAGGAGCTAAGCTTGATCCAACTCTTCTTACTCTACCCAGTGGGCAAGGTGCAGTTGGAAGTTGCAGGCGGAGGGTTCATCTGTATCATCCGTAGACATGGCCGGAGTATACTGTCATGATGTATATCTAACTGCTGGCTACTTGCTGGTATTGACACTACTCTGGTCTTCGCGAGGGAAACCCCGCAAAGAAGTTTGGATTTTGCTGAAAGAGACACGTAGGCCGCTATCCTCCAAAAGAGTTACAAACGAAGCAACTGGATGGTAGAGAGTGGTCAGACAAGCCGAGTCGATACTGTGCGGTCAGGTGGAGTACACAGGGATGATCCAAAGAAATAGTCAGGCAGACAAAGGTCAAACATCGGAGACAAGAAACAAGCCCAAGGGAGAATCCAAAAGCCAGGTCACAAGGAAGCCGAGGTTGTACATAATAGTCAGGCAGGTGGCTTGAAAGCAACAATGGAGTTCGCTGGAGTATAGGGGACCAAATACTCTTCTTTATATAGAGGAGGCATGGGCCCTAATTACCTGCAGCGTGGCATCACAGAATGCTGCCGGAGCTTCATAATAGTGAAAATGAAAAGCATAAGGGTTGGTTTATATAAACACTATTAACTTTGGCAGTGCAGCAGTTAATGGTGCTTATAAGACAGACCCTAACGCTTTTTATTTTAGCTTTTGTACTAACAGCTGTACCTTATCCTGGTGCTGGGTGCTCTCTATCAGTCCCCTTAAGAGCAGCAATCTCACTGTCGCAAATTAAGTGACAGACTGCCTTCATTGGCTCCTGTCGCAATCTTTGCTGTCACTTTTTCTGTAAGTCTACATTTACCACATGTCACTATAATACCCATTGTGTCTACATCCCTGTTGTCGGAATTCTGCTAATCAGTAAGATGACTACCACCGGACTTGGAAAGATTCTGCCTTGGAAGATTAGAATGGTTGTTTTGCGAAAGTATTGCAGAAAGTGATTACATAGAAAAATATGATGTGGCTCTGGGAACGTTTTGCAGGAGGTGATTAGATTGTTCAGTGTAAAGCTTTGCATAAACTGTTTGTTAAAGAATATAACTGCGATCAGGTGAAGGTGAAATAGTTGAGATAAAAAAAATTGTACTCAGTTCTCCACATGTAGTTTAGTGCTGGATAAATTGAGTGGAAAAATGGCTCCTGTGTGAGCCATATGCTTTGCTCAGAGTCAATCAGTCAGGTCAAATTTCCATCTT
The DNA here is from genome assembly GCF_038048845.1 of Mixophyes fleayi. Lineage (NCBI taxonomy): Eukaryota > Metazoa > Chordata > Amphibia > Anura > Limnodynastidae > Mixophyes > Mixophyes fleayi. The sequence continues at coordinate 166,537,044 of NC_134406.1, read as the reverse complement.
ACACATGCCTTGAAAAAATTATGGAGACCCTAGCGGAGCTTCGGACTGAGAAAGACCTAGACAGTGGTGCTAATAACTAGAAATTTCTAGGTTCAGATACAGAGTAATCCGACAGATCTGAAATTTTGGGGTTTCAAGTGAAGCAGAGTGATGACTCGGTTTTGAGTACCAATTTCGGATCTCAAAATGAGGCAAATGTTAATTTCCAGGAAAGTAGCAATGCAAAACTTGCAAGAGTTTTGGATCGATATCTTCTATATAACAACAGGCAGCGTGTAGGGAAGATGTTATTGGTTATACCTTTTGGTGTTTGTAAAAGGTGTCAGCGTAGTTGGATGGATGTTATGCCACAAACGCATTAAACTTAACCAGGTTGCTGATTTATTGAACTTGTTACATAACAGTTGATGCAGGTACTCACAGTTGTAGACAGTTGTAGTACAGCGGGCATTAACAGTCTTATGCAGGTTGTATATGGTATACAGGTTTCCCAAGACACTTGTACATATAAATACATATGCAGGCTCTTTTAGTATATTGCACGTCCGTGCAGGTTTATATAGTTGTACAGGCTCCTATTACTATAGGAAGACTCTGGGTCACTTCATGGGCACTTTGAGGAACTTATATAATGTATCAGTTACGCAGCAATACAGGCTGCGTCTGTTCACCACAGTGTCTCTGATGGAGATGTCAGCGTGAAAGCTGAACTTCCGGTTTGTGCTGTTCGCACATGCACATTAGCATATATCGGAAACGAGTACAGAAAAAACAATAGAATAGCTATGATTATTGTAAAGCAGTTCTGTAGAGATCAGTCAGTTAAAATAGTTTGCTGATCAATTAATTTCAATCTGTTAGAGAGTTTAGACGGATTAGTGGCTCATCCAATAATCACTGTACAGATCAGAAGCATCCCAGTACCAGTACTGGCAGTAGTAGTACTTTTACTGTTATTATCTCTCTCTAACTAGTAAAAATGGTAATGCAGGAAGAAAGTTGATGAAAGTGTCCTCAAAATCCCTAGGCTATTTTGGTCTGCAAAACAAATGTGGTCCCTTGACAAGAAATTCCACCTATTCAAAGGCACCTGAGTAATGTACTGTGTCCAATGATTATGTGCCTACCTTAGGTATATTCATAGTCTGTGATGGATCACAGGTACTAAGTGAGAGACAAAAGTAGTAGTGCAGGGAAAATTTTCAGAGTTGCTGTGCAAACTGTTAGCTTTCAAATATTTAAGTAAAAGTTGCATTTATTATTGTATTGAAATGTTTTATGCCTTTTTGATTATTTCATGTGAGCAATATGTTTTTGCTATAATAGAAAAGTATTAAAAAAAAATCTAAGAAATGTCCTGGGGTGGCTTCTATACCATTTTTGTGTCCCACTAAAGTGTGCTCGTGTTTGTGGTCATAGTTGAAGTGGTGGGCCAAAGGATTCCGCAAGTCTTCCCTTGGTGTTCATGGTCCCAGACACTCTATAGAAGAGAACCCACGTGCCAAGATTTGGGTGGAGGAACTGTTTTTTAACTATGGACAGGTTTCTTGACAAACCTACCTTCTCCAAAGCTTCATTCCAATCAACATTAACAAGAATGGGCAAACAAAAAGTAGCTACTCTTTCATCTCCATTTCCATACATGTCTCACAATTCTCTCTCTCTGTGGAACAAAGTAAATCTTTTGCTATGATGACTTTTACTTCTGTGCCAGTAATGGTCAATGTCTCCAAAATGTGTTTCCCTACATATTAAGGGAATAAACTCTACCAATGAGAGACAACTAACCATATTTACAGATTTGAAAGTAGATGAGGTAGCCCTAGAGAAAATACATTTTTTAGCCAAGAACCCCACTAAATTTTCAAAGAAAAATAATCTGCAATGTTAAAAGGTCAGTTACACCACCAAACACAATCATCATCATCATCATCACCACCACCATTTATTTATATAGCGCCACTGATTCCGCAGCGCTGTACAGAGAGCTCACTCACATCAGTCCCTGCCCTATTGGAGCTTACAGTCTAAATTCCCTAACATACACACAGACAGAGAGAGAGAGAGAGACTAGGGTCAGTTTTGATAGTAGCCAATTAACCTACCAGTATGTTTTTGGAGTGTTGGAGTAAACCGGAGCACCTGGAGGAAACCCACGCAAATACAGGGAGAACATACAAACTCCACACAGAGAAACACAATGGAGTAACCCTTCTCTTTTATAAGGATGCTAAGACTTTTTTGGATACATAGGGGTGCTATTTGATCCCAGTTGGAAAATTAGACCAGCAAAAATATAATATAATAATATAGTAACTCTATATGACCCATAACGTGGGACACATGTATTGGCTTTTGAAAGTGTTTCAACTATGCAGTTATAATTTTGGGTGACTTTAGCCTCTACCCTGACAATACTCTAGGTTGGATAATAATATAAAAGTATGGAGTTTTTGCAGCGCTACTGGAATCCCAATATTAACAAAGCGATTACTGACTCGATATGTTGTAGATGTTCATAACACTCAAAGACCATGTAGATTTTCAGACACAATCTATTGGAAATTAACTTACAGTGACGATGCTGTCAATGTTCCCGTAGTAGGTGCTTGTAAGAAAGGCCGTCTGCTATGCCGAGGATATCAGGTGTAAATCGTATGCACTTAAGTATAAGGGATCCGTCTTTGCCTTTAGTGACGGTGTTGTCAGTATTTCCGTAACAGGTACTAGTAAGCAGTGCAGAGTACCTGTTTATTCTGCTACCTGAAATCTGCATATTCCACAAACTCAATCCTTCTTCACATATTTTGCCTAATTAAAGACACTTGGTTTTTCTACTGCTATTGCGTTGTCCTGAATTCACTAGGAATTATAATAGAATGTCTATTCATTCACACCAGTCTCTGCTCCAGTAAAGCTTACAATCTAATATCCCTACCACAGGCACACACAATTAGCCTACCAGTATGGAAGGAAACCAAAATAAGTTCACTCGGACACAAAGAGAAGGTACAAAGTCCATGCAGATAATTGACTGGAAATGCAACCAAAACCACACTGTTGTGAAGCAACAATGCTAACCCCTGTGCCACCATGCCACCATAATGTTTCACCAGTTCATTGTTGAACTATCTGGAGGCCTCTAGGCCTGACTGCTGGGAAGCTGGATATCTGTCAGGTAACCATACACTTATGACTCTCAATTTAAAATATCCAATTCATTGAAGTTCAGGCTAAATGGCTGAATCTGATAAGGCATCATTACAGTAATCAATTGATGACTGTATTATCCAATCACACTACCTGTCCAATCTGGGAGACATCTGATAGATTCCAATCAGATGTTGATCAAGACTGCCAGTGTTTTTGGGGCTAAAAACATTAAATGTCCTGCCAATTAGGACTAAAATGCCTCAATGGTTGCCAGAATGGCAGCGTTCAAGAGAACCTATAGAAGTATCTCCAGCCAATCTCCTAGAAGTATGAAAAAGTAAAAACCAATCTTAATAACACCTACCCCTGTACTTTAGTTAATCTCAATAATTACTTCAGACCAAACATGTTCAATTAGACATAACCAAGTTTATTTTAAAATACATACTTAATTACTGAATAAGTTGTTCTATAAGATTACTGAATATGTTCTAAAACATTACATTTAATGTGGTAATAAGAAAAAGTTGTTTAGAACACACATCAAGGTTTCATTGACATTCATGATGCCTGAAAATGCTTTATATACAGTATGTTGTAATGTTGGAGCTTATATGACACACACTCCCACTTTAGCTGTTTAGGATATGGGGATTGTTTTTTATATTTATTGTTTGAATAACAAAAGTGATCTTATTAATGTTGAGTTCTTGACAAAAAAACAGTATTACATTTCTTAATTAAACTAATACAATGGATAAACTAGTTAGAACTAAACAGCTTGAAAAGTGATACAACACATCCTGTATGCTGCTTGTCACGACTGGTAGTGGGTGTATGACTGATAGTGGGTACCTGCTGTTGTTGGCGCAACTCAGAGGAAGGCGCGGAGTCTAACGTGCCCCTGGTATTCACCAGGAACCCCCGCAAGGAAGTATGGACTCCGCTGCAGGGACGCGCAGGTCGCGGTCCTTCCTAGAGTCCACAGCGAGATACAAGGGGGTGTCAGACAGGCCGGTTCAGCAACGTTCAGGTAGAGGAGGTACAAAGGGAAATCCAGAAGAATGGTGAGGCAAGCCGAGTCGGTAACTTTCAGGGAGCGCAGTACAAAGGCAGAATCCAGATAGGGGTGGTCAAACGGTCCGGGTCAAAAGGGTCACAAGCAGCACGAGGAATGTCAGGAACAAATACAGCAACTGGTACACACAAACGCTGGAGACAGGAAGACCTGATACTCTGGCACTGATTAGAGGACAGGAAGAGGTTTAAATAGTGTGGTGATCCAATAGCATCAGCGCTGCAGCGCTGTCATACCTGCCGCCGAGAATCCACATAGCGTCCCGTTGCCTAGCAACGGGGCGCGTCATACAGCTAGGAGTCAGATGGCAGGGGGGGATCCGGAAGTGATGCGTCTGGTTGCATAGCAACCAGACGCGCGGTCAGGCAGTCAGGCGGCCGTGCGGACGGCGCCTGACAGTATACCCTCCTCTTCTTCCTCCTGTTTGAAGGAACTTTTTGAGAATTCTAGGAGCATGAAGGTCCTGCTTGTCCACCCATGATCTCTCCTCTGGGCCAAATCCTTTCCAATGGACAAGAAATTGCTGTTTGCCACGAAGAATGCGAGAGGCCAAGATCCGACTGACTTCGAATTCAGTTCCAGAAGAGGTTTGTATTGGTGGGGGACGACAGGGAGGTCGATAGAATTTATTGAGTACCACTGGTCGTAGTAATGAGACATGAAAAGTATTATGACATCTCAGAGAAGGAGGAAGTTTCAATTTAAAGCATACAGGATTAATTACTTGCATGATGGTGTACGGGCCAATAAATCGAGGAGCCATCTTCATAGAAGGAACCTTTAGTCTTAGGTCCCGGGTGGATAGCCATACTTGGTCTCCCACCTTTAAGAGAGGAGTGGCCCTCCGATGACGATCTGCAAAGATTTTGTGATGCTGAGTAGCCTTGAGTAAAGCCATCTTAGTCTTAGCCCAAATGAGAGAAAACTCCCGATAAAGAGTATCTACGGCTGGAACCGGTGAAGAGGATACTGGAAAAGGATCCGGAAACACAGGATGACTTCCGTATACAATAAAGAAAGGGGAGAATCCGGTAGACTCATGAATGTGTTGATTATGGGAGAACTCCGCCCAAGGAAGGAATTGAGACCATTTATTCTGGTTGTCGGAGGTAAAACAGCGGAGGAATGTTTCGAGATCCTGATTGATTCGCTCTGTCTGTCCGTTGGTTTGCGGATGGTATCCCGAAGAGAATTTCAATTCTATGTTCAATCTCTTACAAAAGGTTCTCCAAAACTGGGATGTGAATTGGACTCCGCGGTCCGAAATGATCTCCTTCGGGCAACCATGTAGTCTGAATATCTCCTTGATAAAGATATCTGCCAGACGACTGGCCGTGGGCAGTCCAGTTAGAGGAATAAAATGTGCCATCTTCGAAAATCGATCAATAACCACCCAGATAGTGGTAAACCCTGCACTGAGGGGTAGGTCTGTGATAAAATCCATGGCCACACTTTCCCAAGGAGCATCGGGGATAGGGAGTGGACGAAGAAGGCCTGCCGGAACTCTTCTACAAGTTTTGTGTTGGGCACAAGTAGTGCAGGAAGCAATAAATTTCCCAACATCGGCACGTACATTAGGCCACCAGAAGCGTCGGCAAAGCAGCGATGTTGTCTTTTTTATTCCAGCATGGACGGCAATGCGGGATGAATGAGCCCACTGCAGGGTCTTGAACCGGAGATGGGGTTCCACGAATGACCGGCCTGGAGGAGGAGAGGACGTTTTGGTCCTAGTAAGGGCTACGATATTAGAAGGATCAATAATATGCTGAGGAACCAATGGTCTTAAACGATCGGAATCGTCAAATGAGCGAGATAATGCATCGGCACGTCCGTTCTTGGCTCCCGGGCAGAATGTGAGCTTCATGTTAAATCGAGCAAAGAAGGATGCCCAGCGGGCTTGCCGAGGATTAAGGCAACGAGCCTCTTGAATGAACACTAGGTTCCGATGGTCGGTAAACACAGTAACAGGAAATATAGCCCCCTCCAACAGATGTCGCCATTCCTCCAGAGCCGCCTTGATGGCCAGTAACTCCTTGACCCCTATTCCATAATTACATTCACTTGGAAGAAATCGTCTGGAGAAAAACCCACACGGGTTGTGTGAGCCAGCCGGAGACTCTTGAAAAAGCACCGCCCCAATGCCTACCGAGGATGCATCTACCTCTAAGAAGAAAGGTCGTTCTTGATCTGGCTGGGACAGAACTGGGGCTGAAGAAAATGCTTTCTTTAACGTTATGAAGGCAGACATGGCTTCCGAGGACCAAACCCTGGGGTTGGCAGTCTTCCTGGTTAAAGCTGTAATGGGGGCTATAATGGTGGAGAATCCCTGAATAAATTGGCGATAATAGTTTGCAAAGCCGATGAACCTTTGAATAGCTTTAAGGCCTTGTGGCTGAGGCCAGTCCAGAATAGCTGACACCTTGGTGGGATCCATACAAAGACCTTGACCCGACACAATGAAACCAAGAAAAGGTACCTGGCTAATCTCAAACACACATTTCTCCAGCTTGCAGTAGAGGTGATGTTTCCGGAGTCTACATAAGACCTCCTTTACTTGTTCCCGATGAGTCTTCAGATCTTTAGAAAATATTAATATATCGTCTAAATACACTACCACAGAAGTGTATAACAGGTCATGAAAGATATCGTTAACAAAGGTTTGGAAGATGGCTGGGGCGTTGCAGAGGCCGAAGGGCATCACCAGGTACTCGAAATGTCCATCTCTGGTGTTAAAGGCCGTTTTTCATTCGTCTCCTTCTTTGATGCGAATCAAATTATAGGCCCCACGGAGATCTAGTTTGGAAAAGATTTGAGATCCACTGAGTTTGTCAAAGAGGTCGGAGATGAGAGGTAGTGGATATCGATTTTTGACAGTGATGCGGTTGAGAGGACGATAATCAATACAAGGCCGAAGAGACCCATCCTTCTTCTTAACAAAAAAAACCCCTGCACCCGCTGGGGAAGTGGATTTGCGGATAAATCCCTGTTTCAGGTTTTCTGAAATATATTGAGACATGGCTGACGTCTCTGGACGAGATAAAGGGTAGGTCCTCCCTTTGGGGATGGGTTGGTCAGGAGATAAAACAATAGCGCAATCCCAGGGACGATGAGGAGGCAAGATCTCCGCTTCCACTTTACTGAATACATCTTGGAATTCTAAATAGGCCTCAGGAAGGTGGGTTAGCTCGGAATGAGCCATTACTTGACATTTTGGAGGCAAGACTCTAGACAGACATTCAAAGCGACATCCTGAACCCCACGACATAACTTGAGCGTGGTCCCAATCCATCTGAGGAGAATGTTTTCTCAGCCACGGTAGCCCCAAGATGAGGGGATTAATGGACCTCGGCAACACCAAAAGTTGGATCATTTCGCTATGAAGTACTCCTACCATCAACCGAACAGGAGAAGTCACGGAGGAGATGGAGCCGTGAGTGACACGACTTCCGTCGACTGCCGTCAGAGATAACGGTTGGGGCAATGGGTTTAGAGGTATTTGGAGCTGCGAAGCTAGATCCGCCGAAATGAAGTTCCCGGAGGAGCCGGAGTCCACAAAGGCCGTGGTGGAAAAGGTACCCTTGGGGGTGCTCAGGATGACAGCCATCTGAAATTCTGGGGAATTTACTTTAGAATAGGGAGCAACTGAGGATTCTCCTAAAACGGCCTCCCCGCCACCGTTTAGGAGGAAGAGTTTCCCGGTTTCTTGGGACAAACTCTTAGCAGGTGTCCCGGATCTCCACAATACAGACACAGGCGTTGTTTGAAGCGTCTCTCCCTCTCTTCAAGGGATAATTTAGAGCGTCCTACTTGCATTGGTTCGTCCACTGGCAGGATGGGATTTTGGAACTGGGGTGCTAGCCGTGGTATGAACCGTTTGCCAGGAGAGCGTTCCTGCGTGCGCTCTTGGTAGCGCAAATCCACCTTGATGCACATGGAGATGAGAGAATCTAACTCAGCCGGGAGTTCTCTGGAAATTAGCTCATCCTTAATCCGGTCCACCAGACCTTGCCAAAAGGTTGCCACCAGTGCTTCGTTATTCCATTTTAACTCGGAAGCCAGGGTTCGAAATTGAACTGCGTATTGCCCCACGGACAGGTCACCTTGGCGGAGGTTTAACGAGCTGGTAGCTGCAGAAGCAACTCTTCCGGGATCGTCGAAGACTTTCCTGAAAGCTTCAATGAAAGAGTTGGAGTTATTAAGAAGTGGACCCCCTTGTTCCCATAAAGGTGAGGCCCAGGCAAGGGCTTGACCACTGAGGAGGGAGATGAGAAAGGCTACTTTGGTGCGTTCTGAAGAAAAGGCCCCTGGGTTGCACTCAAATTGAATGGCACATTGGTTCAGAAAGCCCCTGCACTTCTTGGGATCACCGTCAAACTTTTCGGGTGTCGGGATGCGTACACCGTAGGCCGCTGTAGAGACCGTAACCACACTGGATGCTGTGGATGCCGCAGAGGTTATGGCTGGTGTAGCGGGTGCAGCATTCTGAAATGTATCGAAGCGGGTAGCAATCCCTTGGACACATTGTAGAAGATGCGCTTGGGCTGCTTCTTGTTGCTCCACTCGTTGAGCCAAATGCAGGAGTAGGTCACGAGCAGACGGTTCACCAGACCCCTCCGTTGTCATGGCCAGAGTATACTGTCACGACTGGTAGTGGGTGTATGACTGATAGTGGGTACCTGCTGTTGTTGGCGCAACTCAGAGGAAGGCGCGGAGTCTAACGTGCCCCATGTATTCACCAGGAACCCCCGCAAGGAAGTATGGACTCCGCTGCAGGGACACGCAGGTCGCGGTCCTTCCTAGAGTCCACAGCGAGATACAAGGGGGTGTCAGACAGGCCGGTTCAGCAACGTTCAGGTAGAGGAGGTACAAAGGGAAATCCAGAAGAATGGTGAGGCAAGCCGAGTCGGTAACTTTCAGGGAGCGCAGTACAAAGGTAGAATCCAGATAGGGGTGGTCAAACGGTCCGGGTCAAAAGGGTCACAAGCAGCACGAGGAATGTCAGGAACAAATACAGCAACTGGTACACACAAACGCTGGAGACAGGAAGACCTGATACTCTGGCACTGATTAGAGGACAGGAAGAGGTTTAAATAGTGTGGTGATCCAATAGCATCAGCGCTGCAGCGCTGTCATACCTGCCGCCGAGAATCCACATAGCGTCCCGTTGCCTAGCAACGGGGCGCGTCATACAGCTAGGAGTCAGATGGCAGGGGGGATCCGGAAGTGATGCGTCTGGTTGCATAGCAACCAGACGCGCGGTCAGGCAGTCAGGCGGCCGTGCGGACGGCGCCTGACACTGCTAAATTGGCTGTTGCCAGTCAATAGTTCCCACCAGGAATATCAGTGCCCATGGCTAGGGACACAATATATAAGGCGTGACACAAGCAGCCTTAGGTGATGCATAAATGAACAACTTCTTGCTATATACACATTACTTTTTATTGTTCCATCACAATAACCAGCATATGCTTCCATCAGGATAACACCAGTGTAATCTAACACTGGCTAAACATAGTCCTCCTATCTAGACACCGGCCACTGATTGGCATCAGTCGTGCTGCACATATGCACAAAACAGGTGTACAAACATGCATCCCCTCCCTTTGATCTAATTACCTCATTAGACCAACTGTGTGTGTTCAGGCTGGGAGTTTTACAGTGTAAGGACTTAACCCTGTAGCAAGCCTTCCCCTGCAGACTGTCAGCGGATTGGTAATTTCTCTATTAGAGGCCTGTGGAAAACCACTCCCTTTGTCACAAAGGTTATGACATTTTTCCTGAAGAATGGGATTTTTTCTTTTCAATTTATCTAGGAACTATGAATGCAGTGGAAAATGTTTGGGAAAGGGAGTCCACACAACCATGATAGATGAATAGCACTTTGCCATCATGTTGCTTTCGGATGATATTGAAGTTTGTGTAGCTTTTCCATAGTATTTTCTGATTATTGTTCTTTTTCATAGTTATTTGTGTATTCAGGGTCCAGGGTAATAGATTATGTCCCTCAAGAAACTTTGTATGTGAATAATCTTAAATAAAACATTTAAACATTGACATTATAAAAAGTTTAAGACCATGCTTTAGCAACTCCACTTTAATAGAATAACCCCCTTAGTGTTATTGGCCTCATCTCACTAGCTGAACTCCCATTGACTCCAAGCAGTGTAGAAACATACAGATTTAGTGTTCTCGCATAGCTGGGCCTTCCTGTGACCTGAGTAAAACCCTTTGCCTCCATCCCACATCTCTGTGTTAAAGTCATGTTACAGTTCTCAGTTTATTTGTTCAGGTGAGTAAACGCTGTATCGAATACTAGTTTCTCAGTTGCTTTTAATTAGACTTCTGGAATCTGCTCTTTCATCTAATGGAATCTGCGTCACTTCAGTCCATCTATTTTCAGTCCTAAAGCTGTGGGTTTTTCTTTTATGCAGCTAATTGAAGGCATGCAGGAAAGCGGCAATGGCTAATCCCAATAACCTGAGATGTTTTTAAGGTTATGATAAAACCACACATTTTTATAACCACTTTCTACATTTTATTCCACAACCACTTCCCTTGGGGCACATGAATAGTGTTATCCAAAAAAAGCAGTATGCCAGGTAATTTGTGCCTCTTTCCTTTTACTTTCAGAGAGAAAGCAGTTTAGGAATTTGGTAAACAAAATTATTCAATTGCATCTTTCTACATTAATTAAATACATAGATTCCGCGCAATCATTGAGCCTAATCATAGCAAAAAAATGCTCAAGGCATGAAGAGCAAATAAAAGAAAAATAAACACTATGTACATTTGTAATACTAGAAAAAAGTATAATTCATATGTTAAATATAAGAGAAATTTAACAAAAGTTAAGTCTTTCTCTTAAAGGGTAACCACACTGAAAAATAATTTTACCTTATTAAAATCATTATGCTATGCACTACAACTTAGTGGAATAACTCCTAATACTTGAAATATGACAACCTGCAACTGTCTGTTGAAAACTCAGACACACATTGTTTCTGCCATTTGTCAGACACTTTTGTAACAAACCTTCCTTAGCAACATATGTAACTAAGGAAGCCTGTGCAGTTCAGTTTGTTTTCTTGGTTGCAGATGTTGCTTAGGAAGGTCAGCTTACAGTCACACAACATCTTTCAAATGTGTGTTTTTACATATATGGACATATCTGGACATAGTTAACAATCATCTAGTACTAAACATTTACATCAATATATAATCATACAATCATATTTGACTAATAACCTAAGACATAACATATTTTACTTTGCCATTATTTATTCAACAAAAAATAAACCAAGCATGAAACCATGAGTGAGAAGTAGGTACACCCTTAGTGGTTCTATATTCATATCAGGTGCTGCTAATAAAGGGTACTTCAAAGCAGAACCTTTGACAGATCTGTCTGGAGCACTCAGGTTTGTATTATCACAGTGGCCAGAAGACAATACATCTGCAATGACCTCAGAATAGAAACTCTTGCTGTTCAACATTCTGGAAAGGGTTATGACACTATATCCCCAACATTATTACCCAAATAAATGACATGCTTTAAAGTTAAACAATTTCTCTGGTCCTGTGCAGAGTCTGGCACACTCAATAGTTCCGGATAAGTAGACCAGTCTATAGCCTCACCAACAGGCGATCTAGGCACATCCTCAACAGCACCAGCCAATGTTGATTTTGATGGTCTAGGCGTCCGTATAAGACTTGCTGTGCCCCTCAGGCTAGCATCCAGGGTTGGCCGCTCTCAAAGATAGAGATCCAGACCAAGCTTCTGACCAGTGAATCAGTTGCAGGAATGTCCGATTGGACTTACTCAACAAGGACCTCTTTAATTAGTGGGAAGTTTCACCCCAGAACAAGGGTATATGGCAGTTTAGTTGCTATAGCAGCCACCACCTCCAAGGTTTGGCTCTTGAGTCTTATGGCCAAAGAGTCTATTTTAACCTCCTGATTACCCTATGTGTGCAGCGAACTTTCACTATGGTCAACCACGAGAACTTGGCTCCAGCCAGGACAGAACTGGAAACCGGCATGAGGTCACTCCCAGAGCCCACGACTGCCTGGACAACCTTATTACTCTCCTGCACAGTCATTTTAGTTACAGGTTAACCACTGGTTGTTATTTGGAAAGAGAGGCCCAGGTTGTGCAAGTGAACAGCCCAATGCTTTCCGGGGTCTAGTACAGTTACAACACACATTTTATACTTCTACTTTGTGACACATGTCTCAGTCCTATATATTACTAAACCTAGGTGCACTGTTATACCTGTATATACCTGGGTCTGCAGCCTTTTACCTGCAGACTGTCAGCTGAATAACGGATTCCTCTCTTAGAGGCCTGTGGTAAGCCCTTCCCTTGCTCACAATGCCAACCCAATAGCTCTTGAAACACCAACCTCAAGACACATACTAAGCTGATAGCATCTATTCTTAACTCGGTCATCCAAGTTGCTTTATCCAGTATTTGATTAAGATGATTTCTGTCTCCAGGCTAAATAACCTTCTCTTATGCTCCTCTCTCTGGATACCGGGAAGTGGCTCTCTGGTAGGAGAAAAGGCTGTCTTTTATCACCATTAAACTTTGTTTTATTGGAGCCTCTAACTGCGGCAATTAGGATGGCTGCAGTGACATATTATTGGCAATCCCTAGTCCTGAAACCTCATTGGCAGCCCTTCAAACCATATTAAATTGGTTTAGCAAGATATATTACTGTAAGTTAAAACCAACCAAAACATGTGCCTTGCCTTTCAAAATACTTCTTTTTTCCTTAATAAATTGAGAAATACATACCCCCGTGCATGGCAAGAGACTGCAATCAAATACCTTGGTATTCAGATCTTCCAGAATATTAACAACTTATATGAACTTAGTCTCCACATCCCATTTCCATCCCATGTTAAACTCATACTTTGTTTATTACATCAGATGGCTGTGTAGAACATCCTTGGTCAAAATTATGATACTCCCGAAAATTCTGTATCTCCTTAGGATCATCATTCTATCTATTCTATGTGCCTTGATTTCAGCCCAATCCACTGTCTCCAAATCTGTGTAGAGGATTACTCGCCTAGGAAAGTTAGATACTAAATGCAGTACACCCTCGAGTCATGGAGGTGTGGCTCTCCCGAACTTAGGACTCTATCATAAAGCATTAGTCTTGAAACAAATTAGGCAATGTATTTCCCCAAATCAACACAAAACCTGGTTTGATATGGAATCTAAGGAAGCCTTCCATAATTCACTACACTAGTATATTTATGGATCCCTCTACAATACTGTAACCTTCATTAAAGCGCACCCTTAGGGTGTGGGATGCAGTTGGCAAGATTTACAATCTACAACATTTCTCCATGGATATTCCAATAAGCTCTTATTTTACTTATAAGATAACTAACCTAAATCTTAGTAATTGGCTGGAGGTTGACATTTATACTTTGTTATATCTTGGTTTTTACCAATCATTATGAAGTCAAAGACATAAGCCACATGATCCAAGTGTTCGTTTCTCTAATTCATGCAAGCATGGGCGCAACACCTCTACCAAGAGTATGAACAAGAAACAATGCATTTGAGCAATTTTATATAACTTTGCTGTTGCTGGACAAAGTTTTAGTAACACAGGGTATGTTTTAGCACTACCTCCCTATATAGAATTTGTCTTTGGAGGGGCCCACTACACATAATTTAAATCTAGTCTTCTGGTACCTTGGTACAGACAAACAAGAAGACTGTGTCTTATCTCCCTCTTTATTAGGCATAGTTGACAGACTATTTTTCCCCACAGAATATTAACTTGTATTAACTATTTAAAGTATAAGCACATACATATATATTGACTACTTGAATTCATCCAAATTCCATTATATTTATAACAATTTATGAGGTCACCTCCAATGATATGAGACAATTGATTTTCACTCATTCATAACAATTTACTTACATAAACATGACTTTAGCAAACACTTTCAGATCCATAATTTTATTAAGTTATTTCAACAACATCCTAGAGCCTGAGACACATTTTTCTCAAGCTAATAGATATGCAATATCTACTGAAAATGTAACATTACCAAATTGTATAATTTACTCTTGTGCAAGCTCAACCCTTTAAACTAAAATATGCAATACATTTGGAGACAGATCTGGGAATCTGTAAAAATTGAAGAAATGATCTGACCTTGTCACTTCTCTATTGAAGTGATTAAATTGCTTGAACTAAATATAAACTAGTAAATACAATGTATATGGTCTCAACTGCCTTACACAGGCTGTTCCTTTCCATTTCTCCTTTATGCTGAAGGGAGTATGGCCAAAATGATACCACTTTTCAAATTTTTTGGGAACATCATATGTTGGTTAACTCAGGACTGCGAGACAGCCACAGTCCTGGAACTCACATATAAATATACAGAAGTGGAAATAAGTCTAAAGACTCAGAACCAGCACAGCAACAGAACTGGTGGTACCGGTAAAACCTCAGGTACTGCAAAATAAACACTGGATAGTGCAAAGTTCTTACTAAGGTAAGCATTGTTGATGAATGTGGAATATTGCAGGAAGATGAGCAGCTTGGAAGTGCAGAGAACTTGCAGAGTGATGAACGCTGGGTAATGCAGGATACTTGTTGAAAGATATGCACTTTGGAACTGCAGGTATTTGTAGAAAGATGTGAACTTTGCAAGTGCAGGTGTTTGAAGAAAGATGTGCACTTGCAAAAAATGCAGGATACTTACAAAGTGATGATTAGTTGGCAATGCAGGATGTTCACAGGAAGATGGTCGCTTTGTAAATGCAAGGTAATCAGTAACAGTGCCTGAACAACTGGAACCTGGAGCCAAAAACTAACCTCAAGAGAGAAGTGTGTTGTTCTGGCAATGAACAGATTTCAGCAGCAGGTTTAAAAAAATTTGAGGTAGAATTTTTTGATGAGAGATGGAGCGTGAACATCCGAAGCTTTGATCCAGGCCCTTTCTTATAGACCATAGCCCTTCCAGTTGACTAAATATTGTGAGGAATTATGTCAAAACTGAGAGTCCAGGATTTCTTTACTTTCATATTCTTCACCGCGTTCATTCTGCACTTCAAAAGTAACCAATTTGGGTGTATAAAACTGATTTAGTACCAGTGGTTTCAAGAAAGAGATATGGAAGGAGTTGGGTACTTTGTGATAAGATGGTGAATATAGCTTGAAGGACACTGGATTGATGACCCGTGAGATGTTAAATGGTCCAATAAAGTGAGGAGCGATTTTCATAGACGGAACTCTGAGGTGTAGATTGCGAGTAGACAGCCAAACTCTGTCTCCAGTTTTCAAACTTAGAATGGTTCGCCACTTTTTGTCGACCTGAATGTTGTAGTGTTGGAATGCTTTAAGTAGAGAATCCCATATTTGGCACCAGTGGCCTGCAAAATTCTTTAAGAAGACTTCAGAGGCAAGTTGTTGTTCTCCTTTTCGCATGGGTAAACACTTCTCTGGACAGCATACAGTATGACAGATTTAAAAGTCTTAATACTGAAAGAGTTTTTTAAAAATGACAGGGAGAGAAAAATCTGGGAACTCAAGCTGATAAGAACATTCCAGTCATTGACTCAAGGACTCAACCTAACACCTGGATTTATGACCCACTACATGGACACACTTCACACCCCACAGCAAAGTGACAGCAGATCTCTGAACTCTTAGGACTTTCACTCTTCTATCCATAACGAAAACCTCCGTTTTATTACTTTAGCTTATCGTATGATGTATTCCCCCCCCCCCTGTACAAATTGCTTGATGTAACATCTCTTAAATGTTGTGCCCTCTTTTGAGTCATTCATTTATAAACTTGCCTGATGAAGGGGCCTCTGTGCTCTGAAAGCTAGCAAATATAATAATTTCTTTTGGTTAGCCAATAAAGGTATCACTCCTTTAATACTTTTGTCTCTTTTGACACGAAAGTATTGAACATCACATAGATTTTTCTGGATGACACGGTACTGCAATAAAAAAAAAGTATTTTGCTACTCATTCTGATTTTGAAGCAAAGCATACAATAAAAAATCAGCACCAATAATCCTACTTATAGTTAAAATGTAATAACTATAGATAGGGGATAGGAGAATAGCTTAATAAATACAAATGTTATATACCGGTACTTATATATTAGAATTTCTTTTCAACTTTGGTTCGTTCTTTTCTACTTACATTTCCACAATCTTAAATAAAGTCGTTTAAAGCTCTGCTTTATTTGTAGGGATCGCAGAAGCCCTAGAGCAGCAGCAATAATTCTCTATCTAGAGAAAAGTGCCTAATAGATATATCTCTTTGTTTTATTGTCGCAAATATGTATTATTTAATATTTTTTTATTTTGTCCATTATCTGTATAATTCCTATTTATATCAATATGCAAAAAAACCTATGTTTTATAAAAAATAAGAGTAGATTAGAACTTAAAAAAGGTATTATCAGTTAAATTGTTGCACCATGAAAATCTGAAAAATTGTGTGAAAGGAAAGAAAATCATCCTGTTAAAGTAAAGTACTTAAGGAATATTTATCATTACTATTTCATGGAAATGTTTAATATGCTTTCATCTGTATTTAACTATATTCATTTTAAATAAGTGTTTTAAATAAATTTTAAATAAGTGTTTTATTTCAGCTTGTCAAATTCTCAGCTTGCTGAACTAATTTGAAAGAGATAGAATTGGCAAACATTCACAGATATCCCACTAAAATATTTTCTCACTTTCCTGACATGATATTTTACCAGAATTTGCAATCATCTTTCCTTCCTTGTGATATACTGGGTGCATTCTGACCAAAATCCTGTTTTCCTCCTTATGGATCTGTGAGCTGGAATGTTGGCCCTGCAGGTGTTTAGCTAGCAAGTAACCAGAGTGCTATTTCACAATGGGACTTTTCATTCAGCAGCAAGAGATCCTGCATATGTTGAGCTGCTCCTGTCAATCTTTGTGTAGCTTTGGGGAAAATGAGGATGTCACATTCCTATGTTAAGTTTCCGCAGTCAATTCATTAAAACATGAAAAAATCAGCAATTCTACTCAGCAATTCTACTGTAATGAATTATGTGAAACCTGCATGTAAGTACCACATTAAGTCACACAAAAAAAAGTGTTTTCTGGAACCCATTTTTATATTTAAATATTTTATATTGCAAAAACACAGATCAGTAACATAGATTGGCTATTGATACAGTTTTATGATTTTTATTTAAAAAAGATGAATATTTTACTGTTTATTTAGTATGAAATGGAAATATGTATCTTTATTACAATAATGGAGGTTGTATATTGTAATTTTTGTACAATGTTAAAATAATTGATGTTCAATTTTTTGCTTTGTCAAAAAATGGGTCCAACCTATTCACGTCATTTGCTAAATGCAATTGCAATTGGAGTGGTGTGCTGTTATTCTCAAACAATATTGTTGCGACTGGTAGCCCAGATTATGCAAAATGACACTGTTATAATGTGATGTTTAACTGTTTGTTAAAGCATAGTTTCATTTGTTTATGAATATATTAAGAAATTATATAAGTGATTGTCCGATCCAGTTTCATTTATTTAATAAAACATTAGCTTAAGTTTGAATAACTATTATGATTCCTAGCAAATTCAGGACACGGCAATAGCAATAGAAAAACCAAGTGTCTTTATTTAGGCAAAATATGTGGAGAAGGATTGAGTTCGTGGAATATGCAGATTTCAGGTAGCAGAATAAACAGGTATACTCCAATACACAATTATGAACAGGTGTGATGAATGGCAGGAATAGTCCACAGAAGCAACAGGTTCCAAGCATTGACAAATACAGTTTAAATGCAAGAACAAGTATAATGAGTTACCCAATTGCCAGGAGGCAGGGGTCAAGATTCCAGATTGCCAGAGGCACAAGGCAGTCCAGGGAAGCGGACAGACTAGCTGTGTCTGGTGACCAGGCAGAGGGCAGGGCAACAAAAATTCAAGCAGAATCCAATAGCCAAACAGAGGTTAGGGTCACAAGCAAATAAGTATAGTCTAGTAATCAGGCAGAGGGTCACAACATGAGATCAGACAGCAGCAAAGCAAAGGTGGAAAAGGGATAAACAAGAGACAAGCAGCAGCCAGGAAAAAACAATGAACCGCACAGATTGAGGCAGGTATTAGAAGCTGTGAGACAGGTGCAGTTCTAATTAAAAAAGGAGATTAACTCCTGCAGGCATGGTTTAAAGCTCAGGGGCAGTACAGCAGCACCTCTGGTGGATTTGAGGTACTGCTGCCACATTCAAAGTATAGACAGAGTCACCGACTCCTCTACCCATCAACCGACAGATCATGACATTGCCACCTTCCTGAGAGATCTCCCCCTGCCAACCATATCCCCCTCTCTCAGACAAGAACTAAATGCCCCTTGGTCCCTAGATGAGATAGATAGGGTCATTAAACAACTCCCTAAGAATAAGGCGCCTGGTCCTGACGGATACAGCAATTCATTCTTCTCCACATTTCAAGATGTACTGTCACCTATCCTTCTCCAATTATATGAGGCCGGGACTCACTCTGGCTCCTTCCCTTCTGAGATGTTAGAATCCCATATAGTAGTTATCCCCAAACCTGGAAAAGACCCTACTGATTGCAAGAACTATCGTCCCATAGCCCTTTTAAATTCAGATGTTAAAATATTCGCAAAACTGATTGCTAACAGACTCGCTCCTATCATCCCGAAACTGATCCACCCAGATCAGGTGGGCTTTGTGACAGGTAGACAGGGACCCGATAATTTGAGGTGTATACTTCACTTAATAGAACAATGCCATAAGAATAATGATAGCATGTTACTGTTATCCCTGGATGCTGAAAAGGCGTTCGATAGGTTACACTGGTCTTATATGACTCAGGTTCTTCACACCTTCGGATTCGCTAGCAACATCTTAAAGGCCATACTATCCCTATATTCGAACCCTTCAGCGCGAGTGTATAGTGATGGATTTCTTTCTCTAAATTTTTCAATTACTAACGGGACCCGACAGGGCTGCCCCATGTCCCCCATAATATATCTGATGGCCATAGAACCGTTGGCGGCATGGATAAGACTGGACCAAAGATGCTCAGGCTTAGAGGTGAAAGAGACATCTCATAAAGTGTGTCTATTTGCTGATGACGTGCTCCTATTTGTGACTAACCCGGAGACCTCGCTGTCAGCGATCCAGGACCTGCTGTTACAGTTTGGAAAAGCCTCCCTTTATAAATTGAATACTTCAAAGACAGAAGTGCTCCCTATAAATGTCCCGGTAGATGTATTACAGGCTTTAAAAGATAAATTTAATTACTCTTGGAAAACTACTGGACTTACTTATCTTGGGATTCAAATAACCCCTCACTTAGATTTAATTATAGAACATAATTTCTCTATATTACATCAACAACTATTGAAGCTTATAGGCTCATGGATGTGCTTCGAGGTCTCCTGGTTAGGCAGGATCTCAGCGTTCAAAATGATGCTTCTCCCTAAATTAATGTACTTATTTCGCATGCTCCCATTTTGCCTTCCCTCGGTTGACCTCCCTGTTGATAACATATGTCTGGAAGTCAAACCCCCCCCCCGTATTGCTATGCAGCGTATGACTAGGGGGAAATGGCAAGGGGGGCTGGCCCTCCCTCATTTGACAAAATATCATGAGGCTTGTATTTTATCTCAGATTCGAGACTGGTATTTCCCAGGAGGAGTGAAGCCTTGGGTAGATCTGGAGGTAGCGTCTATTCCAGAGTTCCCCTTGACAGATCTTTTATGGATACCTGTCCCGTGGAGACCTCCTGTGGAGACCTTGCCGGCTCTTATCAGAGATACTTTGTGTGGGATCGATTATGCCACAGAACCACGGGACTGTTGCGTCCCACGACGGGTGTGTCTCTATGAATAATCGCCAAACAAATACCAGACTTGAATCTTTCTGGATGGATTGGTAGGGGTATTCGGACTCTAGGACACTTGCTGGACTCAGGTGGGCTCTGCTCCTACTCACACCTCAGTGACCTATATTCGTTGCCCAAAGGTGACTTTTACAAATACCTTCAAATCAGGCATCTATTAACTTCCTTACCGTTGAGCATTCCGGCAATAGGCCCTCCTTTAGCCAGGTATTACTCCCCATTAACTAAAGGTAGTAGTAGAGCCAGTATTACCCTCTGGTATAAAACCTTATTGAGTCTTGATATCGCTCCCAAATCCAAACCTCAGATCCAATGGGAATCAGACCTTCAGTTAGATTTGTCAGAGGAAGACTGGGAACATATTTTCGCCAACTCCTTTAAAATGTCCAAGTGCCTTAATCACACTGAGATGTTGTTAAAATTATTGAATAGAATATATGTTACTCCAGACAAACTTCATAAGATCTGGCCTTCTATATCCCCACTATGTTGGCGTAATTGTTCTGAGCGTGGCAATATTTTTCATATATTTTGGTCATGCCCGGTAATAAGGCCTATATGGAATAAGGCCTTTCAATTGATAAGCTCAGTCCTTCGTCACTCGGTCCTCCCCACACCAGAGTTAGCTTTATTGCAATATTATCCCCCCTTTCTTCCCAGTTGGGATAGATACGTGACAGGCCAGATACTGATAGCAACCAAAGCAGCTATAGCCCAGGCCTGGAAGCAGCCTCTCCCCCCTACTCTGGCCAAGATAATCTCCAAAATTAATTTCAATTTTGAAATGGAAACCCTGGGTGTCCCATATTCCACGTCAACATCGTCCTCGCTGATTAAGTGGAGAGCCTGGCATAATTATGTGACAGATGGGGAGGGAAATCCATCACGTTCACTTACCTCGCCCTCTAATGACAATGACGCTGGTGAATGATCTTTTGTTTGATGGGGTGTAAAGTATTAATCAAGCCGAATGTACACAACGTATAGTCAATTGCATTTGATTTTGACGCTGTATTTTTTCTCAAGGATATTGTGTATGTGTTCCATCCCCTTTATGTACCCTTTCCCCTTTTTTTTTCTTCTGTACCCCTTTTTAAAAACCTTTAAAAAACCAATAAAAATTTTATTCGTTAAAAAAAAAGTATAGACAGAGTCGTAACAATCACACAGCAAATGTTAGCTTTGGAGTTTCATTACTGAACGCAGCATATTCCAGTGGTTGAAGGTTTAATAAACACAGGCAGGGGACTAGAACACAGAGCACTATTACATTCCCATTCTCCTATACACACCCCTTAGCTGTTAATAGGTGTTAAGGAATAAAAATCATATATATATATAGACATACACACACAGTGATTGAAGTGAAAATGTAGAAGTGACGGTGTCAGGGATAAGCCCCTCTAGCTACTCCCTGACTTGATATCTTATCTTATATTCCAACAGTCATACAACATATTACCTCTATTTTGCCAGGAAACCGTTCCTGACACGAACAGCCCTCTGCGCACTTGTGACTTTTAAGCTAACTGTAAGGGAACACACAGGTTTCCAGCCTAAACCTCAAACTCACCTCTCTTTCAGGCTACAGATTTTGCTGGTCTCTTCCTAACACATACGCACCCTTCACACCTCTCAGCAACTGCCACCAGCTACGAATGGGGCCCATAGCAAACTTATGACTTAATCACCCAATTGCGCACACTCTGTACTCTGGTAGCTAAACAGTTACCCCTTTACACACTGGTTTCTAAAGAGTTAATCCAGCCAAGCAATCTGTATCTTCTAAACAGGCAATGAATTAGTTTTAGAGCAATAAGGACTACTAAATTGTCAGATTCAATATACAAAAAGTACAATGCTTACAGATAGTAATACAAAAATTAGATAAAGATTTGACATACAAATAAAAAACTGCACACAGTTATAAAAACAAATGGTATGAAAGTACAGAGCATCACTTACGTATAATAATCTGTATGCCTGGGGGTAGGCAGAAAAGATGGACAGTCCTTCAATTAGATTGATCCCCAAGAAACTGACAATTTGCCCCTTTCCAACACAGGTTTTTTAAGCCAAATTAAATGGGATAGCCTTCACAGGGGCAGTGTTAATGCTAATTAGGGGCAGGGATGTCTCCTGGGTATCACTATAGTTTGCTCACAAATATTCCAAAAGTTTTTACCTTTGGTAACTCTCCACAGATATATCCCAGAGACATAGCTCCCCCTAAAATAAACCGTTCATAATCTCCCGCACATTTAAGTAACAAACGTGATGGAATTATAACAATGTGACATACCTTTCCCACAGACATGTGAATATAGCTGTTCCCGGATACCGCCAGTACCTGACATTCACAACCCTGGTGTGATTTCTGCTCCCCAATATGGAGTGGCACACAGATTTCCCAAAATATGAACTATGAGGACATTTACTTGTGAAGTTCATATTTCTATATATCTGTATAGGCAGTCTTCAAATGCTGTATTTGTCTACAAGGATCTCACCTAGGCATATGGCTCTCTAATTTACACCTAGTGGTTCTTTTGTGTTTACAATACCTATTGAAAGGTAGTCAGTTAGGAAGTGGAACACATGATCAAAATAATGGATGTCTAGGATCTGCATATCTTAAGCTGGTCTCCTCACAAATGGTTTGCTCAACCTAATTACCTCCTACTGGGCTAATTGGCCAAATATTTTAAAAAGGAAACAAACATTTATCTGAAAGAAAATCATGTTTATTAATATGTATCAATGTAATATTTTATTTGGGCCCTGACATTTAATATTCTATTTCATCATATCATATTGTATCCTGACAGACGGTATGAAAAATGTAAGTGAATGAAACTTGACAATTTTACAATTAAAGCAGGAGAAGTCATGGTATGGCATACCACCATCTACACTCCTACTTTACTCACTGTGTGCATGTGTATATATATATATATATATATATATATATATACACAAGGTATGTCTATTAAATAACGAGACTGATTAAATAACTCACCTTTATTTATTGGTATTACAAATGTAAGGTTTGTCCCCTTCAATATGCTCCCCATTTGTACAAATACATCGCTGTAGTCTTGTTTTCCACTGGTCGAAGGCATGGAGCATCAAGGGGAATCAAGTGTGACATCATATCAGCAGGAGGGGAGGTGATAATTCTGGGAGGAGGGAAGTTGATAAGTTCTGTTTTGGACATATTGAGCATTAGGTAGCATTGGGACATCCATGTGGAGATAACAGAAAGACAGTTGGTTACACTAAATAGCACAGAAGGAGAGAGGTCAGTGGAAGATATATAGCTTTGGGTGTTGTCCAAATTAGTGAATTAGTTCCCCAAGAGAAGAGGTTTACAGTGAAAGAGTAAATAGCCAGGACAAGAGCCCTGTGGGATCCAAAAAGATAGTGAGAGTGGAGGGGAGGATGTGCTAGAGGTAGAAACACTTAAGGAGTGTTTAAACAGGTAGGATGTGAAATAGGAAATAACTGTATCATGTAGGCCAATGGAGTGAAGGGTGTGTAGGAGAAGAGGGTGATCAATAGTGTCAAATGCAGCACAGAGGTCCTAGATAAAGAGTATGGAGAAATGACCCGTAGACTTTGCAATAAGTAGATCATTGATCACTTTTGTGACAGCAGTTTCAGTGGAATGTTGGGTATGGAAGCGTAATTGCAGAGAGTCAAAAATGGAGTCAGAGGAGAGAAAGCAACACAGAAGGTTGTACACAAGGCACTCAAGTAGGTTAGAGGCAAAGGGTTCAAGAGATGGTTTCTTTAGAATTGGTGAAATGAGCACATATTTAAAGTTGGAGAGAGATGGGTAGAAGAGGTGGGGTTAGATGCAGTGGGGTTAGAGGGAGGTGGAGGTGGAGAAGTTGGGAGGGAAAAGGGTCGAGGAGACAGGTTGCAAATTGAGATGATGAGTTAAGTGCAGAGACTTTGCCTTCAGTTGCTGAAAAGAATGAATTAAGGGTGAATTAAGGAGTGTAGGTAAAGGTGGGTAGATTGGGTGTAGTGTGTGGAAATTGGCAGGAGGAAATATCATATTGAGTGGTGGCAATGTTTTCTATTGAAATAGGTGGAAAAATCATGGACTGTGAGGAAGGAAGGGGGAAGAGGTGCAGGTTGGCAGAGTGAGTTGAATGTGGCAAAGAGGCAACATGGGTTAGAAGTCTGGGTGGTTATTAAATATTTGAAGTATGTTTGTTTAACAATTGAAAGGGCATTGCTCTAAGATGAAAGGATGAATGTATAGTGGAGGAAATCAGGATAGGAACAAGATTTCCTACAGTGGCGCTTTGCAGTACTAGAGCACTTTTGCAGGTAGTCTGCTTGGTATGCCATGGTTGGGGTTTGGATAATCTGAAACTGTATGTGGTAGCTGAAGTTGCATTGTCTAGGGCTGTTTTGTTGTATAACGAGGCAGCCAGATTGGGACAGGACAATTCAGTCATAGGAGAAAGTAGTTGTTGAAAATGAGAAGTGCATTAGATTAAGAATACTTAGGTGTCGCTGTGTATGTGTGGATTTGGGTGCAAGGAGAAGGACATGAGTTAAAGTGAGGCTAAAGAAAAGAAGGTTGTGGTCAGAAAGTGGGAAGTCTAAGTTGGAGAAACTAGAGATGGAGAAGACAAGGTCAAAATAGTGTCCATCACAGTTGGTGAAAGATGAGGAAGTAAGTGAAGTTAGTGACAGAAGAAACAGTGGGAAAGTTGAAATCACCTATATGAAAGTAGGCAGGTCAAAGGATAAGAAATAAGTGATCCAGAACGCAAAGTTGTCAAGGAATTGGGAAACTGGACTTGGAGGGTGATAAATGACAGCAAACCAAAGATAGAGTGAAAAAAATTGATGGATAGTGTGTACTTCAAAGGAAGATCACGGTGTGGAGAGTATATGATTTGGAAGATGCAGTTTGGAGAAAGTAGAATGCTTACTCCACCACCGTGTCTGTTTCTGGGTCTGGGAGTATGAATGAAGGTGAGAGCTGCATGGAATTGTCACAAAACTGATCTCTCCTCACTCCAGCGCCGCCACAACTCAAAGCGTGGAATTTGAATCTGCAGTGCATTTAAACCTTACTCTGACACTCATTCAGTGTCAGAGCAACTTGTAGGTTATTGACTCCTGCTGCAACCTGTGCCTTGTGCCTTCCCTGTGCCTCTACTGACTCCTGTGTAGCAGACTCTCTGCATGCCCTGTTCTCCAGACCCTAGTATACTGTTCTTGGCTTGTCTGACTATCTGAGCTTTAGCACCTACCTTCATTATCTAGTGTACCAGATCCGGCTAGACCAGACCTTGCCTCCGCCTGCTGATTCTGTACTTCACTGCCAGCATGTGTACCAGACCCGGCTAGACCAGACCTTGTTTCTGTCTTTTGATTCTGTATCTCGCCTCCAGCTTGTGTATCTAGTCCCGGCTTGCTTGACTACGCTACCTGTTATCTGTCTTTCCTGTATACAATTCCCTATCATCATCCACAGTGCTACATCTATAGGCAGACCAGAGTCTGCAACCTGCGAGCTCCCGGCAGCAAAGCCCATCCCGACTTGCGACAGTACTTGGTGAACACCGGGGAGCTCATTAGACTCCACACCTCAGGCCGGCCAGTGTCAATCTAGGTTAGCATGGGTTTCCTGGAACCCATCCATTACAGGGTACAGGGATGTAATGTCAGAGGAGGTGAGCCAGGTTTCTGCAAGGAGGTTGAGGGCTTGGAAGAGAGGGTAGTGAAGATATATGCATACGGTTGGCAGGATTGGAAGTATGGGATGGATGGAAAGTTTTGGAGTGGAACAAGGAGTGTGACTAGATAGTGGGGATTGTATGGGGCCCAAGGTTGGTTACCAACAGCCATGAGAAGGAGTAGAAGCAGCCTACACTTTAAATAAGTGTCAAGATTTTTGTAAATTCTTGTGCCATTTGTCTACAGAAGTTTGTAAGGAAGCACAAGTAAAATCCATGCATTTTGTTTGTGTCAACTGCTTTCTTTCAAATTCCCAATGAGTGTTGATGACAGGATGCAGGCATGGGCTCCATGTCTCTCTGCCACAGGAGGCTGCGGGCTCTCCTCCACTGACATCTAAGCATGCACATTCACAAACTTATTCAGTTCGCAGCACACTTAGAGTCTCCATAATTTTTCAAGCCATCCCTCCAAAATAATTATCTAGCAGTCCCGTTTTATAAGTAGTTGGGTCAAAATAACGTAATAAGTATTTAGGTCAGAACAGAAATACTTAGTAAGTTGTTTGAAAAATAATAAACATAAATCCTAGGGAAAAGAATACTTTTAGATTTTTTTTTAAATTATATTTCTGTCAAAGAATAATTTACAGCTAACATTAAGAGGAATAAGATAAAACAAAATAAAACAACAACATGTACAAAAATCATCACACTGTGCCCCTTCACCTTTACACTGTGCCCTTTCACCTTCACACTGTGCCCCTTCATCCTCACTCTGTGTGCCCCTTCATCCTCTCTCTGTGCTCCCCTTCATCTTCACACTCTGTGCCCCTTCATCGTCACACTCTGTGCCCCTTCATCCTCACTTTGTGCGCCACTTGATCCTCACACTCTGTGCCTCTTCAACCTCACACTCTGCGCCCCTTCATCCTCACTCTGTGCGCCCCTTCATCCTCACACTCTGCACCCCTTCATCCTCACTCTCTGTGCCCCTTCATCCTCACACTCTTTTCCCTTTCATCTTCACACTCTGTGCCCCTTGATCCTCACTCTGTGCCCACCTTTATTCTTTTGCCCCTCCATTGTTGTTTCCTATCACCATTTCCCCTCCATTTCTTTGCGTACCATACTTGGCCTTCTTTCTTCTATTTCTTCTGTCTTCTCTTCTGTATTCTTTCTTCTGGTTTCTCTCTCCTGCTCGCTGCTCACTGAAAATGTCGGACGTAATGACGTCAAGCCCGACATTCAGTGAGAAGCAAGGAGGATGCTGGGTCCCAGGCGCTGTCGGATTGGTACATTTTTGGTTTTTTTCCCTGGCCACGGTAACCGCTGGATTATGGTGTAAAATTGTATAGATGTCCCATCAAAGATTTTTTCAAGTACATTTTTAAATTCATCCACCATTCTAGAATATCACCTCAATTGCCCTGTCTGGCAAAGCCATACAAGAAGTATCTCTATGAGAATGTTTTAATGCAAATCCAAGAGGAAGATCTGAAAAATAAACATGAGAAATACTATAGCTTTTCAAAGAAGTTTTCTGTAGCTTATACACAGCAGTTCCAAAGGTGAAATTTACTAAGAAGGGAATTTGGTTTATATACATGTAAGTAAAGCAGGTTTTACACCCATGCAAGTTCTTTCAAGTTGTTTGCAACATAAGTGATTTAAGGCGAGTCAACCTATTGGATTTGTAGCCCAGGAGCTTGAATTGAATGTGTATATGGTTTAATCTCTAACTGTTGCTGTACTGTAGTTGGAGCAATGTTAAGTAGAAAAGGATAGTGCTATACCATCAGCTTTCATTGCACAATGATCTCTGGCTGTCCTAATAATTTGGTCCTACATTGAATAGTTGTGTAATCTTCGTATCCTATGTCTGGGATGATCACCATTCAGCACCCTATTGGCCCTCTCCATGTGCAGCAACATTTTATCAACATCAGTAAAACACTATTTAAATAGTAAAAAATTCTTGTAGGTGAAGAATGGCTTCAGGTATGTTGCATGTTTGACGGGTATTGCTCCTTGAACTGTTATCATATCAATCGCCCAGATAATCCCATCAGAAAAATGTAAAATTTGTGCATTTTGCTTAAATTTAGGTGAATTTCACAAGAACAGGTTAAAACGGAATTTAGGAGGAGCATTTTTGCAACTTTGTAAATGACCATTAGCGACTTGGACATTTTTATATATATAAATACATAACAGAAACAAATGGTCCTTAATTGGTTTTAAATAAGTACACCTCTCAATATATTCTTGTAGGTAACCACTACAACAGTGAGAAGAGTAAGAGCCTGTGCACAGGAGCGTAGTCATTTCCACTCTTTCTCATCAGTGTATGAGTAGCACAATGGTAAGAACAGGGATATAGGAACTTTGTTATCCCTTCTATCACCTCTATACTTCTCATATAATGACAGGAGGAGGTCTTCTGTGATCATGTCATTCACTGACCATCCCCTGCTTCCACCAATCAGTATCTTATATAAAGTGGGGTCTGGAAGTTGTGGGGTTTATTAGGAGGGCATTCATTTATACCCCAAAGATTTTGCCATCTGAGACACAAAGATATTTAGGTGAACAGGACTATTGCCACACAAGCATATTTAGGTGTATATGACTATTATCATCTTTACAGTGATATTAAACTCCTTCCTAGTTTGTGGCAATGCATGTCAAACCAATGGCTACCTTGCAGTACTACCAAACCTGTTATTTCTACTAAGAAAGTAGACATTATTACACACACGATTAAAGGACAACACTAGCATTCTCTGAGAAGGATATGTTTCATTGTATATAATTACACCTTATATTAAGTGAGTTACGCTTTTCTTAGTGTTTAAACTGCTCCATATGATAGGCTTATTCTGAAGTACTGTACTCTTGATTCTGTCAGAGCAGCTGCCTCTACTATGCTATATGTAAAATATAAATGGGGATAAGCAACCCATTGCTCTCTATGTTTTGCTGAACTACCACTGTCCTTACTATTATTTTCTTTCTGTGTGGGTTAAATCAGAAAAAAAGCAAACAAAACAGGCTCCAACCTCCTCCTAGCACTGGAATGGTGCAGACTTAAAAGATTTGCAGAGGAGTGACTCTTATATTGACTCTAATATTGAGAATTGTGGCATAATTCATATATTTTTCCCACCATGTCTCAAAACTCTCGTCTGACCTCTGCTTGATAGAAAGTTTCAACCAATCAGAGGTCAGACAAGAGTTTTCTCTTCTCAGACTCTTTCAGTGTGCATTGGTCCTTCTCAGAAGATAGAAGCACGAGAGCAGAATACAGGAGAAAAAAAGAAAAGAAGCAAAAGAGCAGAATGAAGAAGAGAGCAAAATAAGAACTGTGGAAGGAAGAATTAAGACTTCAAGAAAAGAAGTTTGAAGAAATCAATTATGATGTTTTAAATCAGGGAGTAGGGAATATTTATCTTTTATGTATTTTGTGAGGTGTTCCCTGCTTAATACACAGTGCTATTTCTAGTGATAGAGCTGTGTGTAATTAATACAGGGGGTCCCTCTGCTTTTTTTAGCCCCCTCTCTACTAAAGCAACCAGACCAGCACCAAATAATTCCATGGGCTGGCACTTGTCAATGGAGATATCAAATGTTATGGGTCATCATAATGTCATAGCAGCCAGCCCCCCGCTAGTGGAGAGGCTGCCTTTTAATGGGCATGGGAGCTTGTGAGCCCAGTGTCTGCTACACAGAAAGCCTGTCTCGGGAGCCTGCTTGTTTCCTTAGACATTACCGCACCGGGGTGAAGCTGATTGTAGTTACTAGGGGGATACCCGATTTTGTTTCTCCTGATCTATTAACATATTAAAATCAGCAATGAATATCATATGGGCTAGCTAACCCATGTTGTAGGTGTCAGGGTTGCTAGGAAAAGCACTTGCATTTTTCAGTTTGTAGAGGGATATATTTCCCCTGGCCCTGTCTAGTAAAAGCAATTAGCCTGATTAAGGAACACCCTGAAAAAAAGGAGTAAGTTTGCTCCTGGACAAATCATGTTACAATGCAAGGGGTGAAAATTAGTATTATTTTGCACATAAAAAAAATACTGGCTGCTTTTATTATTACACTGAAATTTAAAGTTGATCTAGAACATGCCCTATCCAACTTTAAATCTGTCCCCACATTTATATTTACCTTCACCTCCAATGCATTATGGTTTTGCCAAGGTACAAAGATACTCCTTTTTTTTGCTTTGCTCTCCTTAATGATGCAGACCTAAGAGTTTAGCCTTTAATATGATTGCCTTTTTAAATACGACCGCAAAATTTAGAAAATAGGTGGTTTTTGATAATCACCAATTGATACATTTACCCCCTAGAGTAAACAATGGCAGTGCTGATTTAGGCCTTGTCATATATGAACACATACAAGGGCACTATTTATGAGCTCAATCATTATAACCAACTATCCCTAAAACATGACATACTAATGTATGTAAGAAAGGGGTTAAGAGCCTCAGTATTCCAATAAGATACTACTAATACAAATTAATCATCGTAATAAAATGTAGCAACATTTGGTCTAGTTGAGTATTTTAATGAAGTAGCATCCCCTTAAGAATTACTGACAAATTACACCATGCCGTTAACTAGAAACATTTATGAATAGACAAATTGTCAGTTAACTTAATTAAATCCTCATGTTGTCTCCGACAATATAATACACTCAAAAGCCAGAAAGGCAAATTCAGAAAGCGTTTGTTTTCATGACATCAGTGAGAGCCATCAGTGGAAAAGCAATATTCTTTCTTGACCATATGTCATCTATTATATCCTTTGTATCACATCATTTAAAGTATGCAGCAACTACCACAAACAGTAATGAGATACCCCTTAACTACACTGATGTCCCAAACAGCTGCTACTGTAACATTACATTTACATAGATACTACGCCAATACTGTAGCAACAATGACCTCTGCTGTCAAAAGTGAGTATCAGAAATCTGAACGCATTTTATTTTATACTGGCATAATCAGTGGTTCAAAAATGGGGCAATAAACATTAGGGGATAAATGTATCAAGCTGAGAGTTTTCCGGCGGGTTTGAAAAGTGGAGATGTTGCCTATAGCAACCAATCAGATTCTAGCTGTCATTTTGTAGAATGTACTAAATAAATGATAGCTAGAATCTGATTGGTTTTTCAAACCCGCCGGAAAACTCTCAGCTTGATACATTTACCCCTAGATGTAATCAACCTTTTATCAATTTGTTAGTGGTTTAGTTGAGTTAAAAGTATACTGATTACATAAGGAAGTAAAGTAAATCTGTACAATCCAGATCGTTCACAGAGTTATAGTAACTTATAACTATGAATTTTGCATACAATTAATTCCTACACTGTCATGTATATAAGTGGAGACATTTTTTCTGTGGACTGAACTAATATCCATATAAATGTGTGCTGCTCTGTTGTCACTAGCTCTTGACAATCACTAGTAATACAATGAATAGACTGCATTCTCATCAATACAAACAATATCTACCTCCAATGCAGGTAGGTCAAGAGGTGCAGTAAAACATACCTTACCTTAAAATAATGTATTTTATACATTCCTTTGATAGTTGATTTTTTCATAATGCACATGACTGCCTAAATAAAAGCACATTACATGAATAACCCTATTGTATGTCTACACAGGAGTCAGTGGTGGTTCGTTAGCTCAGATCACATCTGTACATAAGCTTTGTAGAGTGCAGCTTGTGTGGTCCAGTCTCTCATCTCATTCAACGTTCTGTGAAAAATATTACTAATAATAAAAAATGTTAAACCTTCCTTTATTTGTATTTAGAAATAAAAAATTTAAGAATATATTGTGAAATTAAAGTGAATATAAACTGATTGATGGTCAAAGTGAGAACATTTAATAAAGCATTTACACTATATGGGGTAAATGTATCAAATGGCGATTTCCTGTCATTATTTTAAACAGCAATTTTATTAAAAGCAAAACCTGATAGGATTTGCCTTAATAAAATTTCCATTTTAAATAATTTCCGTTTTAAATACTGACGTAAAACCACTTCAAGTAACCACCAATTGATAAATTTACCCCTATATTTCTGAGTTTATACAGTAGGTATTGTTGAGGAGAACACCATAACATCTCATTTTAAACAAACTTAAGGGCTGATTTATCAATGGGATTGGACTTTTTTGTGTCACTCAATACATGAAAGCGATAATACTGGTAACATCTTACATTTGTTATCACCAGGATTGCAATAACTGAAAATCATTTTTTTTTTTATATAACTATTTTGGAAAATAGCACTAACAAACAAACAAACAAGAATAAGCAATTGGTACATTGCCAAAGAAAAATGAAAATATTTTTTTAAATCAAAAATCAATTTTTAAATTTTTGAAAGCGTAAAAGTTTTTAAAAAACTTAGTTATTATTTTCATCTGTTTTTTAATATACATATTAGTGGAACTGAAATCTAAATCTGGATAGCCATGCGCATCGCCTCATCCGGCACATTGATAAGTTAACCCTTACCTGTGTGGTCCAATGTCTCCAGAGCTACTGAGTATCGCAAAGCTGCCGGGTGATAATTTTTGAGTAAATTGTGGTGATAAGGCATTTTTTAGTGCCATGATAAGTGGTAATAAAAAAATCAGCTGTATCACTAGAGAAATCAACCTATTGATAAATAAGCCCGGTAATGTGAACATGTGTAAATAGTTTGACATTGTGGTGACTTTCTGTGAGTACAGCTAGACCAGCATAGTGCCCATTGTCAAGATATGTGTGTTCCATGTAAATCCAGTTCATTTATTTCATTTAAAAAAAACCACAATGTAGTGCAATGAAAATAGATAATTGTATGAATGTTGCCACTGGTAGATAATTCTTTGCAGAATTTAAAGGTTGTACAAGTAAACTGATAAAGACATGAATACATCTATTGTGTGAGTTGTTGTACACAGGAATCAGTGGTGTGGTTTTTTTTTTTTAGCTCAGATCACATCTGTACATAACATGTGAAGTGTAAAACTTGTGTGGTCCATTTTTTATTTCACTTCCATTAATACATTACCGTATGGAATAATTGATTCAATAATAAGCCACTTTCTTTCAAGCGAAGATCAGTAAATTAGCATAAAATGACTGAAAGTGATCATTTTTTTATAATATATTTATATATATATATATATATATATATATATATATATATACATATATGTATATTCTTATATATATATATATATATATATATATATATATATATATACACAAGTTAACTCGTGCATGATACTCATGCATTCTAGTCACATCAAGCTACTTAAGGTGTTAAAAAGGTTCTTGTCATGCATTTGGGCCATAGCCCAGGCCTCCTCAGGGGAAGAGCGTTACTTCCCGACATAAGCGCCCTTTTTTAACGTGGTTTTGTCCACATGTCACCACCTCATCATTCTTCTCCATCACCTCATCCTTCATTTTCATCGCCACATCTATCCAGATGTCTATCCAGACACAGGGATCTCTCTCAGCGGTCCTGAGTATCACACTCCTCTCACTCTGTCACCCCCAGCAACCACCAACCACTCCCCACTGTCACCCCCGGCAACCACCAACTACTCCCAACTGTCACTTCTCCTTCAAGAAATATATATATATATATTTTTAAAATCTTTATAAACACTATAAACAATTAACAAATTAAATTAACAAATTAAAAACATCTTAGTATACCAAATCTCAGCCCTTTCTGAATTTTTTTTTCCACACACACTAAGAATTTAGTAGGTCAGTGTATAACTCCGCCCAGCAGGTGGCGCTGCAGCTTGGTTTTATTTTTTCCACACACACACACACACACACACACACACACACACAGACAGACTAACACACGCCACTAAGCATTTATATTATAGATATATATATATATATATATATATATATATATATATATATATATATATAAATATATATATATATATATATAAATATATATATATATATATATATATATATATATATATATTAACCTTTATATGGCGCCCATATACTTTGTAGTGCTTTATAAAGATGATTTTAATTAATCACTTCAGTCCCTGAAACAGTGCAGTGTACAGTTCCATATTCTTTACCACGCAAACACACACTAGAGATAACTTTGTCAGAGAACAATTAAACTATCAATATGTTTTGAAAGAACTACAAACCCCCCACATGGAGTACCTTAGTCTCAATTGAACCCCTTGACCAAGCACAATAAGGCTAGGTACATACTACAGGTTTTTCAGCAAACTTTCGGGCCAAACACCCGATAAAAGACTGTTCGGCCACATATTTCATTAGTGTGTATATTTACATGATGAACGAGAGTCTTTACAGAATACTGATCATCGTTTCATTTGATTGCTCATCCTGTTTAAAAATTTCATTTTAACCATTATTACGATCCTGCAGTGTGTATGCACTCGCACGACTGTCTGCCCAGAGAGAGAGTAGGAACCTGTCACTGTGTCTGTGTTGTTAAATGTAGAGAGTGCGGTAGGTGGATTAATTTTGTCTACTCATTCTGAGACTGAATATTTCATTTCAGAGTCACAGAAGCTAATGAAATTTATAATGACATTGTGGAAAAGTCAAAGTTTATTTTCCCAATGTTCTTGTCATTTCAGTGTGACAGGAATAACCGATTACACTGCTCTTGGACCAGATGAAGAGCTCAGATCTGTAGGTAAAAAGTGCATACACATGAATCGGCAGACTGATTGGCACTTCAGTGATTTATAAAATCGTTAGTGATAACAAATTGGTGTGAGAGTGTGAGAGAGAGAGAGTGAGAGAGAGGGAGAGAGAGAGAGAAAGAGGCAGAGAGAGAGGGAGAAAAGGGAGCGATAAAGAGTGAGAGATTGTCAGGATTCCTAACATTAATACCACAGAAAGAATTGTAGAGTCAACAAAAGGGTTTTATTAAGGCAGAAATACACAGGAAATGATGGTGCAGTAACTGATAAATGGTGACTCAGTTTAAGGCAGCAGATACAAACAGCAGGACTAGCAATTATAGCTTGGATAACTCTAGAAGTCACATATGGCAGCACAGTTCATAGAGGCAGTACAGAGTAAATGGATTACTAGAGCTAGCTCAGAGGCTGGAGAAGTAGAGAAGGCTATAGACACAGGATGTACCATGGTATCAAGATACCTGGTAGACTCAGGAGGCACGAGGCTCTGGATGAACCACGGATGGCAGGATACCTGGTATACTCAGGAGGCACTTTAAGATCTACAGATGGCTGAATACCTAGTATACTGAGGAGGCACAAGGCACTGGATAAACATGGATGGCAGAAAACCTGGTTCACTCAGGAGGCACAAGGTGCTAGAAGATCCACGGATGGTCAGATACATGGTTTACTCAGGAGGCACAAGGCACTGGATGAACCACGGTAGTCAGGAACTGAGGTTGTGCCACGAGGCACTGGAATGATCCGCAGGTGTCAGAATAGAGGAGGGTCAAACAAGATAAAACGGAGCCAGGGTCTGGGTTAGAAGATTAGCAGAAAATCTAGGAACGGGCAGGGATCAATACCAGGAAATCAAACAGGACATAGGACACAGAATTACTCTGAGGAACCACCAGCAGCAGGCAAGGTCAACAATGAACTGCCACAGATTAGTGGGAGAGGCAGTCTTATAAAGGTAGTGAAATAGGTGTAGGTGCTGATTAGGGAAGGAGCTTAGCTCCTACTGGTGAAGTGGAAAGTTCAATGGTAAAACAGCAGCACCTCTGGTATACCAGAGGTACTGGTTGCATATTAGAGTTCACACATACAGGAGCTGCAGGAGACAAGGCAGCAATCCCTTGGAAGATGCTGTAGAACAACCACAGGCAGATCATGACTGAGATTGAGTAGAGAGATGGATTTAAGTGGATGGAACTATTAAGGCATAAAGATATGCCTTGCTATGGTCTTGCATATTTCATGCCCTCTTTTTTAGAGTGATCCCATCTTTACTAACAATGGAGAGTTTGTGTTGTATTGAGATGATGGGATTAAACATACAAGTACATTTTCAGAGCGGTTTCCAAGCTAATATTTTTTTTTCTGTAACTTATTCCCTGACTTAGGTAAGACCATTCTTTAATACTCTTTTAATTGTTCAGAGCAAACGCAAATGTAAAATTAAATGTAAAATGTTTTTACACAACTGCTTTTACTGCTAAAATTAATTAAAAGATACCTAAAACGGGCCTCAAGGGATTTAGCTATATATTTAGCTATATTAAAGTTGTAAAAATATATTTGGCCCAAAATGGATTGTGAACAGGTGTTCTGTAAATTGTGGAAAAATAGTGAATCATGATTTGTTTTCAGCACTCAAGTGCTCCAGAGATTGTGTGTGTAGCTCTCTATGTGGTTTCAAGTAGGGACTGCATTAGATTTATCACAGAGTGGTCTAAATACATTATTTCTAGTAACTGTCTGCAGAATATTAATACTTTTTTAACCAAAAAATACCTGTTTACCTGTATGCTTAATATAATTTAGTATAGTGAACCATCAAAGAAGATCAATGGAGCCCTCCACTCCAGATTTGTGAGGTCAGACAACTATAACTGTTTAGTGCATTGGCCCGCAAAGGAAGCAATCAGTGTCTCTAGTAACTAGAAAAAAATTGTATGTCCCATTAGAGCACTATATATGTTTGTCATTGCTGATGTTAACAGTTTTGTTCATGTTGATATTGTCTAGATCAGAGTCATTCAATCTGTGGTTGGCATCAGGACTTGTGCAAAAGCCTCTTTGGAAGCTTCTCCTTGCCTTCTCTCAGGTTCTGCCCAGCCAACCAAGGCTGGATTTTCTATTTGGTGGTTCAGGCAGCCACCTAGGGCCCATTTAAATGCATTATGGTTTGTTTGTTTGTTTTTTTAGTGAAAATTGTTTTATAGGCAGACAGGGCCCAGATGCCGGAGAGGGGACTCCCAAATTCTTATTGTACCACCAGGCCGGCACCTATAGCCTGGGACCTGTGTAAGGGGTGCTAAGGGAGACAAAGGCACACAGCTACAATTCCCTCCTCTACACCCCAGTTACTCACCCGATCCCGAGAAAACACTATTGGACACCACCGCACTGTCTGCCAGCCGCTGAACCGAGGTCCACCCTGATCAT
This sequence comes from Mixophyes fleayi, assembly GCF_038048845.1. NCBI lineage: Eukaryota > Metazoa > Chordata > Amphibia > Anura > Limnodynastidae > Mixophyes > Mixophyes fleayi. The sequence goes on along the minus strand of NC_134406.1, from coordinate 166,500,011 downwards.
CTTTTCCCTGCACGCCCACCGGTGCTGACACCTGAGGAAGAAACAAAACTTGGAGATCCGCAATCTCCTGAAGGAGGGGGCAATGTCCGAAGCAACGATTATGAGACAGAGACACTCACTCTACCCTGATTGCCAACACCTCGTTTTGCTCTGGGCTAGTATCCGGCACCATGAATATGAGGGCCTAGGAACAATCCCGCCCAAGTGCTCCATCCACCAGTAGGTGGGAGCCCACTCAGAAGAAGGGGACCTTAGTGCTATACTCACCGAGGGACTCCGACTCCTAGCTCCTGCTCCCTCGCATTCCTCCGTCACAAACCTACCCACCTACATTAAGCGTGGGACTATGATGTAACACCCACAAGATGCTACTAGCGAATAGAACAGGCGTCCTGATCCCACACCAATTAACGACCAGTAGCGCAACTCTGCTAGACACTGGATATGATGTACTGCCTAAATCCCGTCCCCTATGTCCTTCTTTTGAGGAAGCACCAGCCGGTACTTACCCTCTGCCTAGTGGATATACACTAAACCCCAACTCCTGGGCCTTGCCAAGGAGACTGACTCCACTCTAGGAGGAAACGTACACAGTACAGGAACAGTGGCAGAGCTCCCTGGAGCAGCGCACCACCTGGCCAGACGCCACCGCCTGGAACCGTCAGTGGCCGCTGCCGGAACTCAGACCAGACACTCCCAACCTGGTGGTAACACCACCTAAACGGGAACCGTCAGGCGGACCCGTCGGCACTCAGCGTCAGGTACCCAAGTGGAACCAAAGGCGGGAATTGCCGGAACTCACAAGGGGTGTGCTGCGTGGACAATGGGGAACCCAAACACTGCCTCAACAACTCTGCGTGACCCCAAGGACCTACGAACCGGGCAAGCTACTGTGTGTCCTACACCTAACCGTATGTGAGGCGATTAACTCGCTACTCCCACAAAGGAATGCACAAACACAAGGGTGGGGACAGTAAACAAGAGCCTACCTTTAAGGGGGGCCTGACGCCTTGCACCTGCGAAGAGAAGTCCAAAGCACAGCCACACAATGCGCAATACTATATCGTACACTAGTTCAATAACCCAATACCACTCTCTGAAATGGTCAAAGAATGGCAGGCATAGGCGCCATCTAACTGATAGGCCAAATGTGCCACCCAATAACAGTAGCCTTCTGCTTGCACTGTTGCCCGGCCTATAGCCTGGCTTAAACTACAGGGGCTTCTTGCCTTGCTACACTAGAGGGCCTTGCGCCCTGCTACACTAAAGGGCCTTGCGCCCTGCTCTACCTATTGGGCCTTGTGTCAAAACACTACCGCTGGGGTCTTGTGCCCACCTCTCGCTACCTATTGGGCCTTGTGCCCAAATGCTGCAGTTGGGGCTTTGTGCCCAGGAAAACTCTACCTATCATCTAACCACACCAGGACCTTATGTCTGCTACCGGTGTCACGGGCCTTGTGCCCGAAGTGCCCCCGTGCCTTATACATGACCTAACAATCTATCTTATACTTACCTGCTCTGCGCAGGATTCTCAACTTGCCCCGACATTTTTGTCTCCGGGTCTTCCAAACGCACCAGCCGGCGGCATCTCTTCTCCTCTTCGGCGCGCAGCTCCCTGCTACCTTCTGGGTGGGGGCACTCCTAGTCCCTACAAGGGCTCCCCACCAATGACTTTTGCGCCGTCTTTACATGGAAGGGTAGCTCCTAGCCCTTACAAGGGATCTCTGCCACTACCGCCAGAGTTTTCTTCTTCTTTTGTGCTGAACGTCCCACGACGTCCTCTTCCATCTGCTCCGCCGCTGGACTAACTGAAAAATGGTAGCACCCGGCAGCTTAAATAGCCGCCGGCCTGCTGACGTCACTCGACACCGCCACGAGTGCTGATTGGCTCGCCACCACGCCAATAATTCAAGGTGAGCCAGGATTGGCTCACTTGCTCTCTGCTGCCGGAACCTGAAAAAAAGACGAAAATTTACCGCTGCTGGATCCCGGGCTGGGTAAGTGATGTCTTCTCCCCTCTTTTTTGTTCCGGGACTCCATCCTCTCTTCCGTTTTCACCCTCTTCCAGGGCACGGCAACTGTACTGAAAGAGCAGCAGGGGTGCTCCTTCTTCCTGCTCTGTCACTTGAGTGATGTATGCTGAGCCCTGATTGAAAACATGCTTCTCTGACTCCTGGAGCTCAGCTGAGTGTATGGATAGTGGCTGCAAAACAATGGAGATGGGTCAGGTAAGTAGAAGAGGTAATGTGTGGCACATTGGTAAAAAGAGGAACATGTGAGGAATAATCTGATCAAGAGGGGGCGTGTAAGGGAAAAACTGGTGAGTAGGGGGCATGTGAGAAAAGCCTGGTGGGCAGGATGTGGCATGTGAGAAAAGGCTGGTGATCGGTGGGGCCATTTGAAAGAAAAGCTGCTATGCAGTATGCATGTAGGAGAAAAGCTTGTGGGTGCAGGGTTTGTGTTAGAAAAGCTTTTGAGCAGGGGGCATGTGAGATTAACGCTGTTGGGCAGTGGTGCCCAATCAAAGGAGGTGGGCCCCAAACCAGTATTTTGAGTAGGGCCTCATTAGGTCTTAATCTGTCTCTGCTCCCCCGCACTTATTACCTTGTGTGGAGCATCAGGGGGGAGGGGATCTGTTGCTTCTGATGTCACAGCTGCTGGGCTGTGACATCAGAAGGAGCAGCCGGCAGCTTCTTAGGCACATGGCGCTGATTGTCAGATGTGCAATATATTCAATTTGGAGTCATTTATTTTGGAGTCCCAGACCAACAGCACACTAACAACTAGAGGTCATAGAGTAATAGCACACTGACAATTGGGACATCATTTAAAAAAAAAAAAATACTAGAATCTCTAGTCTAGATAACTTAAAATAGCTAGGTTATGATTCTAGCTTATTATTAATATCCTTTATTTCGGACTTTATCTAAGGCAATTTTACCTGTTACATGTGAAAACCCACAACTAGAGGTGTTGCATGAAGACTACTTTAGGTACTGTAAAACGTTAGTTTTTTGATAAATGACTTTCATTGTTCTTTTCAAAAAAATACATTATGCCTTTTCTAAACGAGATCTATTCATTATGAGTCATTTACTAATTGGGAAAAAAGCAGACGTGTACTACTCATTTGCAAGTACACTTAATTGTCTGTCATGCACATTTAAAGGTGTATAGCCACTAACTGGTCTGTGGAACAACCCCTGTAAAAGGGGTGTGTGCCTACATTTGCAGGTGTTCCAGAAAATAGTCCAACAAAATTTTTAACTTTCCGAGTATTCCTTTCATAAATTAAAGGTTTTCCATTTTTCTCCTTAAACACTGCTCAGTTTAGCTTTATTCATGACTTCAATAAATAATGAGCGTTATAGAACATTGGAACTGTCTTTATTGCATTTATCACTTTGTTTGTTTGGATGGTTTTATTACATTAGTGTGTCTAGAAGTGAGCTTTCCCACCAAAATGCAACTGTCAACTATAAAATGCATCCTACTAAATGTATAGACAATGTTGGGTTTCCAGTAGAGATGCTCAGGCTCGTTTCCCCTAGAACCGAACACACCCAAACTTAGCAGATCTAAGTACCATGCCGAGCTGGCTCGGTACTTTCGCACGCCCTCGGAATTGAAAGCGAGGCAAAACGTCATTGTTACGTCACCAGATCTCATGAGTTTTGGATTCTATAAGTACCGCCCTCCACGGCGATCCAGCGCCATTTCACAGAGGGACACAGAAGGGATAGCACAGTTCTTGGCAGTCTGTAGAGCAGTTGGGCAGCGTCATAAGTAGAATAGAAAGAGGAGGAGGTAGCAGTGTTTTTCAAAGTCTACAGTGAAATTCAGGAGAGCTCCATTGCTAATTGTCATTGCTGAAATAGAAAGAATTAATAGGTCTGGCAGGCGTGGTCTTCTAAATCTGCAGTCCCATAATGTACAGTGTTATATAGATAACACACAAAGAGGAGAGCTCCATTGCTAATTGTCATTGCTGAAATCAAAATACTAGGGCTGACAGGCTTGGTGTAAATCTGCAGTCACATTGTACTGTGTTATATAGGTAACACACAAAGAGGAGAGCTCCATTGCTCCATTGCTAATTGACATTGCTGAAATACAAATACTAGGGCTGGCAGGCTTGGTGTAAATCTGCAGTCACATTGTACTGTGTTATATAGGTAACACACAAAGAGGAGAGCTCCATTGCTCCATTGCTAATTGACATTGCTGAAATAGAAATAATAATGCTGGCAGGCTTGGTCTTCTAAATCTGCAGTCACATTGTACTGTGTTATCAAAATGTTATCAAAATGTTATCAAAATGGATTCACAGCAGTACATAGAAGACCAAAGCTTTATTGAGACAGACACAAATATAGGGAAGGGTGTATAAATTAAGGCAAGACATTGAACAAAACTTTAAACAGTGATGTGGGAATGGGTTGGAGGGGGTAAGTGAGGGAGAGACACAAGCCCAAGGTTTTATTGAATAAACAGACACATAGGGGTAGAAGGAGAAGAGGGAGGCAGAAAATTAATCATCTTTCTCTTCCTCAGGATTGTCAATGGTGTTATAGTGTCTTAGCATTCTGCGGAATAGCCTACGACAGTCCTGGATGGTCATCTTCTCCCTTTTCAAGATGAGGAGATTCCTGGCAAGCCAAATAGCATCCTTAAAGCAGTCCCAATGGTGTGGGTCCCAGGAAATAATCCATAAAATACCGAATGGTATGAAAGGCAAGTTCTGGGCACACTGTCCTTAAGTTCATGTTCCAAGGCATCCAACAGAGCCTGTTGTCAAGAGTCCGCTAGGATGAGTGGGATCCTTCTGGTATCAGATGGGATTGGCAGTACTCCACCCAGAGGAGTGGAGTCTCACAAGGCGGAAGGTTTTCACCATGGATTCCCGCAAAAGAATTTGGGCTTCGCAGCTTCCACCCTGCAGGTCGCGGCCCTCTAGGGAAGTTCTCAGAGAGAAGTGATAGAGAACCGGGCACTAGAGGTGAGGGTAGCCACCAAATAGCCACTAAGGAGTGGATATTGTGAGCGATGATCTGAGGTAGTACACTAGAAGTGATAGCGAGTGAAGATCTACAACAGCTAAACACGTCAGCTCCCACAAAACTAAATATTGTTTTTCCACATTTAAGGCAAGCAAAGTACATTTGTGTGCCTAATTTTCTTATAGCAAGGCACCCCCTGATCTGTCTAACCGCTCCTATCAGAAAGTGTAAATATTTTCAACCCATGTAAAAAATCATTAGAATTGCAACCCTGAATCATATTGGTTACTTAATTTAATAAAGTGGGATTATGGGACTATTTAATGCTGGGGTGGTTTTAGGGCTAATAATTGAATGTGGGGCTGAGTTTGGTAAGAAGTAGGGTTATTTATTAAATGTCAGGGCTGTTTGGATGGGGAAGAATATTTATTTATGGGTTTATTTATTAAATATAAATACTATTAATTTAATGACAGTGGAGGTTGAGGGGAATAGGTCTATTTATTACATGTGAAAGCTGTTAATGTAATGTCTGGGCTGATTACCAGTAGGGAGGCAAGGCTGACAACCGTCCAGAATCTAGTGGGGCAGTACCAATTTTGAGTGACTGTCCTGCTCCATCAGGATTTTGTTTCCACTGCAGGGACAGTTGAGAGGTGTGTTCTGCCTTACACTGTTCTGCTCACATTCGTGAATGGCAAGCTGTGGACACCTAAGCGTGCATGCAGGATTGACCATGTATTTTAAGTGGGTGGGAAGGGTTTGGAGAGTAGCCTTGCACTGCCTAAAATGATAGCCACCCCCAACATACAATGTACTAGAAGTAAAGAAGAATTACTCAGGTTAGGTGATCAAAGCAATTGTTTTCTTAAGCACACTGTAGTTTATGGCCACACCGGTCTGGTGGCTGAACACGCATCTCCAGCATCACGCTTCTGCTTTGCAGTGACACCCACTATTTAATTTGCCCCTACCATTGCATTTCCCCGGTGAGCCTAACAGAATAAAAAACTGCCATATCATAATTATTTATTATTTAAGTGAGCTAATAGAGTATTTACACGCATTTTTCACTTTGTCTAAATAATAGTAATACATAAACAATTTTTAAAATGTTCTTGAATGGGTTACTCAAATCTATGCAACAGTTTAAAAAATCAAGTGAAATTCCCAAACTTTTGAAAATACATTTGAAGTACATTCTCCATCACGCTGGGCGTACATATAAGAAGTTTGTCGACCATGAAAGGCTTTCATCACAGCATGTCATAGCACTTTCAAGAAAAGAAACCTACTCCCTTGCACAAACAGAATGGTTTAAAGCTACAAGCATGAGACTGCTATATGGCCCAGCAGCATTGGAATCAAACTTGTTGCTATAAGGTTATTCTCAGTCTTGCAACATGCGCTGTCAGGCAGCAGTTAGATTCAGCAGCTAGAAAAGATAAAAGGATTGTGTACATTAGAGATGAGTGGTTTGAATTCTGAGAAATATGACAGACAAAGTTGGATGTGAGGGTGAGGCAAAACGAAATTTCTGGGAAAACCATGGATTTTGTGTGTTTTGGATTGAGATCTTCTATATAGAGCTTTCCCTCCTGTTCTGATCCATTTTAGAATTGATAGCATGTGGGAAGGTCCATTCCTGAATTGTGTGGTGATAATGGGATAAAAGGGCAATCAATGACTAGCTATGACTGTACTGCAAGAATCTTAATAGTTTATTTTCAGTCTGCAGGAATGGAGTGTTAAAGCGGGTGTGAGAGAGTGAGGAGAAGACAATCAGTGACCAGGGCTGCCATCAGAAATTGTGGGGACCAGTACAACTCAAACATGCCCATCAGACCTTCCCACATGCACCTTACATGCCAATTAGACTTCCCCATATGTCTCTTAAACCTCCCCACATGCCCTTTACCAAAGAGAGAGAGAAAGCCTTGTCCTTTGATGAACTGAGATACTGAGCGGGAGAGAGAGATATCTTGAATTGACTGTGAGGAAGGTTTTACTAGTATTAACCCCTCCAGAATCCACATAACATTAATACTTACCCTTAATACACACCATTCATATTAAAGTTTAACACCCCACCATTAACAATAATACCCACTGTTAGAAATAATATCCACTCTACATACTGTTAAAAAAAAACACACATCCGCTTAACATTGATCACCCCAAGTCATTTACCTTAAAAAGCAGCAGAAGGCAGCCACGCATCCACATGTAGATAGGGGACGGGTTGAGCAGACAGACTAGAGCAGGGTTAGTTGGAGGAGAGGGAATGACTGGGATAGGAGAAGAGAGTGGAAGACAGGAAATGACAGAAGGAAGGGGCAGGACTAGAAAGGAAGACAGCTCAATCAACAGAGTATTACAAAAAAAAAGCGCAGAACTTGGACAGCGGGCCCACTGATCAGTCCAGACCCCATACACTGGTACTTACTGTACCACCTGATAGCACACAATCAGTGACTACTGGTAGTAATACAAGTATATTAGTAAACAAATTAGGAGTGAACAAAAAAAAACAAGTATTTCTTCATTTTTAAATACAAGTCTTTGATTAATGTGAAGGCTATAGTGTGAGAGGCAGTATCATATCTGTATTAGCAAGCAGCCATAGACAGGGTGCTGTGTTTGACTGTGAGCAATACATACTCCCAAAAAAAAGTATTTCTTGATTTTAAAATCCAAATGTTTTAATGTGAAATCTATTATGAGAGGAGCAGTATCAGCGATAGTAGCGAGCAGCCAAAAGAAGGACTATTATCAGTACTCCCAAAACAAAACAAAAAAATTCTTTATTTTAAAATCCAAGTGTTTGACTGTGAAGGCAATTGTGTGAGGGATAATATCATATGTGTTCTAGTAAGCGGGCAAAAGACTGGGTGTTGTGTTTGACTGTGAGCAACATTTCCCCAAAAAAACAAAGTAATTGTTGATTTTCAAATCCCAGTGTTTAAATCTGAAAGCTATTTTGTGAAGAGTAGTATCACATCTGTACTAGCAAGTGGCCAAAATCAAGAGTGCTGTTTTTAACAAACCAATTGTATTAATTTGAATGATATTGTGGAGCAGCGTCTGAATTACAAGGCAACAGAATCTTCCTTCCATATCTCATCAGGTGTTTACCTGGTGTGGTGTCAGCTACAAGTAGCTCCAACTTCAAGTAGCTTTACTCCTGTTGTCAATCATGGATCAGTCTACAGATCAGGAGCATTCCAGTACTAGTACTGGCAGCAGTAGTACTTTTTCAATCTCTACTAGTAAAAAAAGGTCATTTGGGGAGAAAGGGTAACACAGGGTTCACCAAATCCAACAAATAATGTTTTCAACTCTCAAAGAAAACATCAGCTCCTGATATAAATATTAAGGGAACGTTACTGAGGAATGTGGTGATTTGTCTGAAAAAAGAAAAATAGCTAACATTCCATTCATCACCCATAGTGGCAAGGCACGTCTCATACCATGGACACTTTTTGATAGTAGTAGTCCTGCTACTTCTCTTACACCATATATCTTCTGTAACTTCCCATGCACCACCTTCTTGCTCTGAGTGCAGGTCTGTCACCTCCAAAACAAATACCTCAGTGCAAGAAAAGAACACTGAGGCTGAAGAACGCATTTGATGGTCACACAATCCTAAGGAGAGTCTAAGGGCTAGATTTACTAAGCTGCGGGTTTAAAAAAGTGGGGATGTTGCCTATAGCAACCAATCAGATTCTAGCTGTCATTTTGTAGAAAGTACTAAATAAATGAAAGCTAGAATCTGATTGGTTGCTATAGGCAACATCCCCACTTTTTCAAACCCGCAGCTTAGTAAATCTAGCCCTAAGAGTGTCTATGAGTGCTATGTGTGAGTCTGACATTTCAGATTCTGATACTTCAATCATAGAGCAGCATCCTCCCAACAGTTTTCACATTTGGAAATATGAGGATGAGTTGCAATGATAATGATTTAGACATAGAAATTGAGGATGCCAATGTGCAACAGAATGAGGGAATAATTGTGGGTCTGACAATGATGAATGTGTTGTTCTTGAACAACATAATGTGGATGATAATGATTGTGCCCAAGTAAGGCAGCCACTATTGGTACTACCTCATGCCAATGTTAAGCACATTGTCATGCCTGAAAAAAAAAAAATTTTTTACCCCAACTCAGACAACATTTCTCAAGGAATCTGTAGCCTTTGTGATGCCACAATAAGTAGCCGTAGGGACGTTGGCCATCTAGGCACCTCCTTCCTACTATATAATTTGCAGTGAGTTCATTCAAGTGGTTTATCAAGAGCAGGAAAATCATGTATAGTAACAAGCAATCCAGGATCAGCTACTAGCAGAAGAGATGCAATCTTCATCATTAACACCTTCATCATCAACCTCCTAATTATTAGTACGTAGTCCAACATCCAGTTTTCAAATTCAAACTGCAATCCATGATTCCCAAGAAGAATGCTAGGTGTTTAACAGAAGTAAACCAAGAAGACTAAGCATAGTTTTAAACAATCGTTGTCTATGAAACAATAACTTGCAAGAGGAACCAAGTATGACAACCAGCATCCTGTTGCAGAGCGGATCACAAAAGTCATGACAGCATTGGATGTGCGTCCAATTTCCACCATCATTGCATCAGGTTTTACCAGATTAGTTGAGGTCATGTGTCCACTCTACCAAGTTTTATTTCTCTTGAGCAGCAATTCTTCAGCTGTACCGGGAGGTTAAACAAAATCATTCATTCCCTAGAAATTGTCTTTGTTAATGACTATCCACTTAACTACGGATATGTGGACAAGCGGTACTGATCAAATAAAAGACTACATGAGTGAGACAGCCCACCTGGTAGGTATATCGCCTTCAGCAGCAGCAGCGTATGTAGCATTATCCTCCTCCTCTTCATCCTTTCATGCTAGCACACAATGGCAGATAATTCACAGGCAAGCTACTCTCTGTATTGCTGACTTCACTAAGAAACTTACCTGTGTCAATCTGTTGAGAAAACTAAAAAATGTCATAGCAAAATTGCTCACTCTGCTAAGACTCTCCTCAGGATTCCGCATTACCCATAATGCGAAAATTGTATTCCTGATTCCTCAAGGAACGCAAAGTGAACATAATTTGCGTTTTTTTACACAGACAGAAAATTCAAGCAGGTACCCCCATATTCAACAAAGAGAGAATCTTAACAAATGTTTCTTGCTGAATACAATTTTAAGTACGCTCTGCCTATACAGCACTTGCTGTATGCAGGCAGACGCAACACACTGCAGATGCACAATGCAAATGTATATTTCTGGTCTTTCTGTGTGTGATAGGGAATTTAGACTGTAAGCTCCAATGAGACAGGGGCTGATGGGAGTGACCAATATTCTCTGTTCAGCACTGCGGAATTAGTGGCGCTATATAAATAAATTAATAATGATGATGATGATGATGATGATGAAAGTCCCTTCAGAACACACAAAAAAAGATTAAATCATTCAATACATTATCACCTGTTAACAATAAAAGTATTAGTGAACAAGCATTTAAAAAAATGGTGTGTTTCATTTTTTTTTTTACATGAAATACATATATCAGGATGTTCTAAATGTCTGCTGTATATAAAATGCATTTTTACAGTTGCTCTTGGTTGCAAACAAATGTTCTAGAATGCATATGTGACCGTCATCACTATCCCTCTTCACTTACACCTACCTTGTAGCTGGTGCAAGTGATATGGCTGAAAATCAGGTACCTGAGAGTTACCCAGAGCTTGATGTGCGAGTGCTCAACTTTGGCACACCCTTACTGCACATTGACTATGTGCATATGCCCATACTCACCTTCATTGTTCCCATGAAATCATAGGCAGCCGAAAGTGTCCTTTCTGTTCGAAGATGAATTGGTTGCACTGTCGTACAGTCTATTTCTGAGGATTTGCATGTAGAACACTACAGCAGCTTCAAAAAAATATCATCTGCCAATGCAACTGAAGCAAGAGGTAGCAACTTGGTAAAATCACATACTTCATATGCTTCAGTGACTGGAGAAACTGCAATAATCATCAAGACCTACACATCAAGCCATGAGAAAGGGAGAGGGGGACATGTTACCTTACCCCAGCACACTGGAGTATTCTTTTTGGTTAAATTAAATGTAACGCCCCCTAGTGGCGTTTTAGCAAAACCCTCACCTCAGTGAATACAGGATGGGTCACCTAGAGGACTGTTTTTTCATGTAGCACACAAATACTTGATAGCTTATTTGTACACTGAAATTCAAAGTTGATATTTGTGTGCTACATGAAAAAACAGTCAGTATTTAACTTATGTGCAAAACAGAATGCTAATTTGCACCCCTTGCATTGCAACCTGGTTTTGTCCAGGAGACTGAAATAAGAAGTTTCTCAAGTTAAGATCCTTAATGAATCAGGCCCAAAATGTTTTATTTTGTGGTGTCCCAAACAAATCAAGCACTTCATCCACCTTTGTGTATCATATTTTCTAAAACAATCATTTATTACTGCCACTCCTATCCCTCTCCATGTTACAGATGCTGTATAACATTGAAAATGAAATAGGACCATTGTCTGTCTCAGATCATATCACTTCTGGGTGAGATCTGTTTTGGTGTATCTTCTTTTCTAAAATGACCCTTTATTATTGCCGCTGCTATCCTTCTCCATGTCACACATGTATAACATTGAGAATGTTGTATGCTTTATAGGTATTCTTTACTTTATTATACTGTCACTTCTGTGTGCCTGTTTCATAGGTATCATATATTTTTTTAAACTGCCATGTGCTTGTGCCAATGCTCTGTCACGATTTTTATCAAGCCAGCTCACAGAAGCCTTATAGTCTAGAAATATTGGAGAACGTATTGACAGTTCTGAGGTGGTCCATAGAAAATAGACTATAAATGACTGTAAATAAATGCTAATGATATAATACTAATGATTTTACCTGTTTTAAAACCAAAACACATGAGGGTGGTTTTACCAAATCCAAAACCAAAACACTAAGATGGTTTAGAACCAAAACTAAAATACAGGGTTATCCACATATCTCTAGTGTACATATAATTTAAGCACCCATCCCAAACTGGTAAAGAGTAATTAGCGTGTTGCAGTGGTAAGTATTTTGGGGGATTGCTTTGATTTAGGATGGGGTAGCTTTATTAGAACATAAAAGCCACCTTGTCCTATTTTTTTGTCAAATTCAGTGAAACGATTAAAAAAATTAGTTGCAAAAAATCCTGTTAAAAGCCATAAGGAAGCATCCTCATTAAATACAATAGCATTTCTACAACAGGCAATGTAGTGGGAAAACAAGGAGTTTTATAAATACCTGTTGTAGATGGTCTCTGTAATATGGCAGTCCCAGAATGGAGCTTGTATCTAGTCATGTAGAAAACAATGGCCTATTTTAATGAATAGCTTGAAAGTCATAAGCCCTTTTATATTTACTTAACATTATAAGTTACACAGCAAGAGCATGTTTGCAATATTATGGGTACATCATTTTTATAATAATCCCTCTAGTAAACCTAAAAATTAAATGGAATTTAATGATAAAATACATTTTGTAGTCTCTTGATGCAGAAAAGGTGTTTGACAGGGTCTCGTGGCCTTTTATGAGAGCCACTTTGGGTGCAATGGGGTTTAAAGGCCGTTTTCTATGTGGACTAGCGCTCCTTTATTATAATCCCTCAGCCTCGGTCATAGCCAATGTGTCACAACTATATGCGTACCTGCTATTGTTGGCGCAACTCGGAGGAAGGTGCGAAGTCTAACGTGCCCCTGGTATTCCCCAGGAACCCCCGCAAGAAAGTATGGACTCCGCTGCAGGGACACGCAGGTCGCGGTCCTTCCACGAGTCAACAGCGAGATACAAGGAGGTGTCAGACAGGCCGGGGCAGTAACGTTCGGCTAGTACACGGTACACAAGGATATCCAGAAGAATGGTGAGACAAGCCGGGTCGAAAACGTTCAGGTAGCGCAGTACAAAGGGAGAATCCAAATAGGGGTGGTCAAACGGTCCTGGTCAAAAGGTCACAGGCAGCACAGGGATAGTCAGGAACAAAGTAGGATACTGGTACACACACATTATACGCTGGAGGCAGGAAGACCTGATACTCTGGCACTGATGAGGTCACAGGAAGTGCCTTATAAAGTATATGGGGCCAATAGGAACTTGATGGGCGGCAGCGCTAATCCTGGCTACCGCCGGAACTTGAGTAGCGTCCCATTACCTAGCAACGGGATGCGCATGCGCAGAAGGCCGCGCCGAGCGGCCGGAACTTCCGCGACTGGTTGCTAGGCAACCAGGTGCGCCTGGCACAGACACAGGCGGCCGTCCCGGGGAGACAGCGGGACGGCGCCTGACACAATGGTGCTGCGTCATCTCCGTTCCGTATTATGAATGGTACTCGACAAGGCTGCCCACTCTCCCCCTTGATGTTCGCTCTCACGATGGAGCCACTGGCATCACGGATACGCAAAAACCGGGCAATCTCCGGAATTCAAATGGGGAAGACTGATTATAAGTTATCTATGTACGCAGATGATATTCTTCTTACAATTACCAATCCCCTCACCTCCCTTCCATCTCTTCAAAGAGAACTCAACGACTATGGTGCAGAATTTAATTTTAAGATCAACATGGACAAATCGGAAATTCTCCCTCTTAACCTACCTTCCCACCTACTAGACACCCTGAAGCGCCAAACAAATTTCCGATGGCAGCGAGATAGACTTAAATACTTGGGGATTTACCTAACGACTCATTATAGTCAGATATATGCAGTTAACTTTCCCAGGCTCTTGGAATCACTCAAATGTGACCTTGAGAAATGGGATAGGCTATATATCTCTTGGCTCGGTCGCATGGTGGCAGTAAAAATGAACCTTTTGCCATGGATTCTTTATTTGTTTCAAACCCTACCTGTCCGAGTACCCTCCCTTGCGCTACAGACCCTCCAGAAGCAAATCACCATATTTGTTTGGGCAGGCAGACGGCCTCGAGTGCGAGTTCATACGCTCTTCCGACGAAACTCAGAAGGAGGGGTGGGCCTCCCAAACATCTCCAAATACTATATTGCTGCACACTTGACCCAATTAGTTTTATTTCATTCCCCATCTTCCACAAGGCTCTGGGTAGACATTGAGGCTAATTTTTTGCATTTACTATCGCCCTATACATTACTCTGGATATCAATCAAACATAGACCGCCACTCTCTTTACTCCTATCCACCACCCGTTTCTCCCTTCAGATATGGGACTACAGTACCCGCACGTTTCAACTAATAAGAAATACGGAAGTTATGTTCCCGCTGTGGAACAATCCAGCCTTTCCACCAGGACAACAACACTCTTCTTTCTACCACTGGTCCCGACGGGGTCTAAGATTCATTACTGACATAGCACCTATGCGGATATTCCCTGAATTTGCAGACTTACAACGATGACATGACATTCCTTATGACCGGTTCTACCAATACCTTCAATTAAGACACATATATCAATCAATCCTGAAGCTAAAGCTTATATACCAACTTACGCCTTTAGAAACTTTTTGTAGTGGTAAATCCCTCCCTACTGGTTTAATTTCTACTTTTTACAGCCTCATGGTGGCATTTCGTCAACCTGCTAAAGACCACTACGAGCTGAGATGGGAAGAAGACCTTGGCGTGGAACTGGAGGTAGGGGAGTGGGCTAAGATCAGGTCACGAGTCGCCAAGAGCTCTATCTGTGTACGTACCAAAGCTCCTATATAGATGGTATTTAGTTCCAACCCGCTTGAAAGCTATATATCCTGATTCCTCTAGCCTATGCTGGAGAATATGTGGACAGGAGGGCTCATTCCAACATATTTGGTGGTCCTGCCCTGGACTTGTGGAATTCTGGCGGAAAATTCACAATCTAATCAATAGAGTCACCTCAATAAAACTTCCCCCTTGCCCCTCGTACTCATTACTACACAGACCTATACCAGATGTTAACAAATATACAATGGCGCTTGTGGGCCATATACTTAATGCGGCCAAATGCGCAATAGCAGCAAATTGGAAACATCCAGAATCCCCTTCACTGCCTGAAATTATCAATAGAGTATGGCAGACCTATAGCTGTGAACACATTACAAGCATCATTAATGACCACCCCAATAAATTTTGAGCGATCTGGGACGCTTGGCTCGCCTCCTATGCAGTGGACCAACCAAGACCCATCTAGCGTGGAAACCAATGACTACAGTTTTAGAAGACATACCTTATGCGGTTGTACCCGATGTACATTTAGAGGCCAGTCCAGATGCCCCTTCTCCTTTCCCCTCTTACCACACTAACATTTTTCCCTTCCTCTCCCCTCCCTTCCCCCGCCTTTTTTCTTTTTTCTCTCTGTTCTTACTTTATTGGCGAAGTTCATACTGTTTTTCTCATTCGCACTATATTTGTTGTTTGATTGATGTAACTTAATCTTTATACTGTTTAAAAAATTGAAAATCTTCTTAATAAAATATGTTTAAAAAAAAATAAAAAATACATGTTGTAGTTATAGAAATTAAATAATGACACATTTTTGAATTTCATCTTAAATTTTGATAAACATATTTGGAACTGGATGTATGTGAATTATTTTTTAATATCATTGTGAAAGTGGTGACTGTACAGCTGTCACTGCCGTGGTTGGACATATTTCATGTTTTACAATTAAAGCCTCTGACTGTGATGTAACCAGAGAGAGAATTAAGTAAATAAATGGCATTGACAAATATGAACATCATATGATGACCACACATTACAAATCACAATAATACATACAATGGATACAGTTATTCTATAGGGCAGGATTGATGAGATTATTCAGTATGATAATAATATGTATAATTGTTTTGGAGACAGCTCTTAACTACTAAGCCAACTCATTTATAGAATATTTTCATTTAAATGGTAGAGTCATTTCAGACTTCATTTAATGGTAATGTCTTAAATCTGTGCAAAAATATACTGTATTTTAATTTCTCAATATTCCCTATTCTTTATTACCATTTCCAACAGAAATAACATGCTTTGGTTATTATGTCTTTAAAATTCATCCACAAGACTAAACAGGTTAATGATAAGATTGGGTTCTGAACTCTGCTGGCATCTCCGACCGTGTCATGCGGTAAAATAGCGTCAGACTTTCATGACCCTTGATGTATGAATAAGCTGCAATTCAGCAGTGTTTTGTCTGTATCTGTAGTGACGTGCACTTTACCCACATAACCGCCCTACTGAAGCCATTTCAGGGAAGCTCTCTATGGGAAATGTTATGTTTGGCCAGGCCAATATACATTAGCGAGAGTGAGGAAGAGTTTAGCCAGAGTGGAAAACAAACAGTGAAAGTTAAACAACGGGACAGCAACAAAGCAAACAATAAAATAATAGAATATGTGTTAAGGGAAAAAAAGCATATTATGAAGATGAATAGTAATCCAGGGCTATGTGAAGCTAACTTACTTATAATAAATACTTTCTAATCCAAAGAAACACTTAGGCTAGGATATATCACAGTGTGGCTTCTTATGCAGCTTTTAAAACCGCTTTCAATTGGATGCGGTTTTAAAACACCAACCACATTATTTTTTAATGTACAGTTAATGTAAAATGGCTTCTGAAATGTGGCAGTTTTAAGAGATTACAGTAAACTGCATGTGGTTTATAGAAACCTCGCACGTCATACAAAGATCGTTAGCTCCTGATTTAGAAGCTGGACATAAATCCATTTGCGCCACATCAATTTTGTCACACTGCCTATGCAAACAACTTGTCCTCGTAATCTAAGTTGAGCATACTTTATAATTGCGGACCCTTTAGCTTGGAAAGGGGGATAGAAGGCTTTCACCTGTAAGTGCAGCACAGTAAGGGCAGGCACACACAAGTTAACATGCCCCTTCATGATGCATCTGCTTTTGTCTAACATCTATCTATACATCTAAAATGTGTTTATTTAAGGTCAATAACATAACAGCAGAATGAGACAACAATAACAAGTGAATAACTGTAAGGGTGACAAAATCAACATGTACATAATTTTCTGCATTATAAGTAGGTAGAGTTTTTGCCAAATAAAGAGACCATGAGGGTTTTAGGTTTTTAAAAGAAGATGAGTTGAGAGGAAAGAGAGTGCGAAAAAAGAAGAGCAAAATAAGCAAAGAAGGAGAGAAGAAAGGAGGAATGAGAAAAGGGAGAACAAGCAGGGAAGGAAAGAAGGCACCGTGGCTGAGACCATGGAGAGAGAAAAAGAGGGAGAGGGGAGATTGCGTGTTCAGGGAACAATAGCAGTGACTATATTAGGGAGGGGAGAGCGGTATTGAAAGAAGGACAACCATGGGGCCCATACTTTATTGAAGGATTTAGAAGAATTATTGATGTTGCTAGTCATAAATTCCATGTGGTGGACCTGCCATGCACAGTTAATGACAGAGAGGGAGGGGAAGGCACAGCTTGCTTCCAATCTGCAGCGATTTCGCAAGTGGCAGCTAAGATAACGTAACGTGCTAGTTTGTTTTGATGTTGAATCATAGCTGGACACCTGAGGGGCAGGAGGAAAACATTTAGGGTTATGTGGGATGTCAATTTGTAGCAGGGATTGAATCAGGTTCTTAATATCAACCTAGAATTGGGTTAGTTTCAGGCACTCTCACCAGTTGTGAAGGATCGTACTCACACCAGAGCACCCACGCCAGCATCTGTATGAAGAATCGGCAACATTTTACAAAGGCGGGTTGGGCCATAATGCCATCTATACAGGATATGTTTTCTTTTCTCTTAACTCATATTGAGCTGGAGGTGGTATTCTCACGTATTCCGGAGCAGTCATCATTGTCCAAAGAGTTCCCCAGGTCATGTTCCCATGATAAGTTGTGGAGGTCCCAATTACAATCAGTTGGGAGAGTGAGTTCAAAGTATATTGTGGAAATCAAGCCAGGCGTGGATGCTCTGCACAAGCACAGCACCTCAATTGTGGTAAGATTTCACTTTGGAGAGAGAGCGAGGGAAGTTGGCTTGGAAAATCTGGTGATGGCGCTTAATCAAGAAGACACCTAAATATTTGAGTTTCTGTAATCACCAATTGAAGGTAAATTGTTGTTCTAAAAGGGATTTGTCTGTTTTGGGAATATAGAAGTCCAGATTTGTCAGGATTTATTTTATGCCCTAAGGATTTATTTTATGCCCTAAGAAGTGACTATAAATATCTAATTCAGAGAGGAGGGAATGAAGCAATGTGGTGGGTTGATAGATACTCAGTAGGACATCATCTGTGTAGAGGGCCACATTGTGGTCTGTTTTGCCAACCTGGATACCAGAGATTTCTTTATTGGCATGGATCCTGGCAGCTAGGGGTTTGATCACCAAAGCAAAGATATATAACACCAGGCTAAGCCCTCCCTGTTGTATATACTGTAAAGGGCCAATCAATGGGGCAACTCAAGCTGCTATTAAATAGTGCCCAGCTGTCTGAAACCTTGCCGGGCGCAGTGGCAGTGGTGAAGAAGCGTCCTGGCCATTGCCTAGGCAAGCAAGACATCCTGACTGGAAGTAACGTCCCTGCTGAGGCAGCCAAGACAGTCAGGGATAGAGCAGCCAAGACGTTGCGAGCAGACACATTATTGGGTAATTTGTTCCCTCTTCCTTTACCTCATACTACTTTAAATATGTAGAGATTTGCAGCTCTATACAATCTCAAACTTGGTCAAACACCATCTGTAAACTAAACCAATTTCAAAGACTGTGCATTTATTCTTTAGGGTGCAAAACCACAGTATCTATTATTTAACAAAAAATTCTACCACTCAGCCATGCTCATTTGAGTCTCACAAGCTTGCTTGTGAGGGAACTGAGGATCACCTTGCAGGACAAGGACTGTGTAGCTATTTGACGTTGTACTGCAAAGACTTACGTTAATGTAGCCATTCATGAGAATGCATATAAGACCTTAATGAGACGATGCATGGTCCCAGAAAAAAATCATTGTATCTACCCCCAGAAATTGGGGAGAGGTGGAAAGTTCACTATAGATTTGTGGTATTCAACTATAATGCGCCAATTCTGGAACACCACCATAAACTTAATTTAACAAATCGCTGAATTTTGAATCCCAAATGACCCTAAGGTATTCCTCCTAAATAAGTCCTTGTAGTCCTTTAAGTAAACCAGCATACAAATTTATAATGCATATCTGCAATGCAGCTAAATTTTTAAATGTATAAAACTGGAAGAGAGACCTCTCCCTCAAGAACCCCGCTAGTTAACTGCATTTGGTTTATTTAAACAATGAAATAGATCTTTAGACTGTTAAATAACACCATTACCAATTATCACGTGATTAGGGACCTTTGGTATGAGTTTAATAGTTCCCTTCTAAATGATACAGCAGCGCCCTAACGGATAATGACATTTCAGAGTAACCCATACCCATCCCCCTCTTCTACCCTATCTCCCTTAAATATATTTCTCACCTTTTTAATATTAAATGTATCACTGGTAACTGTTTAATGTTTATATTAATTATATAATAATATTATAATAATATAATATTGTTTGTAATGGTTAAACATTCTTTGCATACCACTTTTTCTCTTTTTTGTGCTATACCATTTTTTTGTATCTGCTTCTTTCAAAAATAAAAATATTTTTGTTTTAAATAAATAGAAATTGCAGTGTAACAGTATTATTTTATATTTTAATCCTTAATGTAGGTTTGATGGGGGATTCGGGCATCTGTAAACACCCCTCACTGATGTACCTATGTGCTGGAGCAAGTAGGTTTTCATACCTCAGACGTATTGTATTCACATTAGGTCATGTTTGCTTGTACATTTTATTGTGTAGAAGAAATGTGATACCTTAGTTAAAGCAAAATACTTTCTGAATTAACTTCTTGGGGAAACCTGATGCACCTCCTGCAAATAGTTCCCTCTAGCCCGGCGGTTCCCAAAGTGTCACTGGGGTGCCGCGGGCCAGGCAAAAAAAAAAGAAAGAAAAGAGAAACTTACCAATCCGCGCGGCGCCGGGACCCAGCAGCCTCCTCTCTCCCGCAGCAGCTGTCACTGACGTCATTCAGTGACAGCTGCGGGAGAGGAGGCTGCTGGGTCCCGGCGCCGCGCGGATTGGTAAGTTTCTCTTTTCTTTCTTTTTTTTTTGCCTGGCGCGGGGCAGAGGGAGGGGGACAGAGGGCAGACCGAGGGCAGAGGAGGAGGAGGACAGATGGCAGAGGGGGACAGAGGGCAGACCGAGGGCAGAGGAGGAGGAGGACAGATGGCAGAGGGGGACAGAGGGCAGACCGAGGGCAGAGGAGGAGGAGGACAGATGGCAGAGGAGGAGGAGGACAGAGGGCAGAGGAGGGGGACAGAGGCAGACCAGGAGCACAGATGGCAGAGGAGAAGGGGGACAGAGGGCAGAGGAGGAGGAGGACAGATGGCAAAGGAGGAGGACAGAGGGCAGAGGAGGAGGGGGACAGATGGCAAAGGAGGAGGACAGAGGGCAGAGGAGGAGGAGGACAGATGGCAGAGGGGGACAGAGGGCAGACCGAGGGCAGAGGAGGAGGAGGACAGATGGCAGAGGAGGAGGGGGACAGAGGGCAGACCGAGGGCAGAGGAGGAGGAGGACAGATGGCAGAGGAGGAGGACAGAGGGCAGAGGAGGGGGACAGAGGCAGAGGAGGAGGGGGACAGAGGGCAGACCAAGGGCAGAGGAGGAGGAGGACAGATGGCAAAGGAGGAGGACAGAGGGCAGAGGGCAGAGGAGGAGGGGGACAGAGGGCAGACCAGGAGCACAGATGGCAGTGGAGGAGGGGGACCGAGGGCAGAGGAGGAGGAGGACAGATGGCAAAGGAGGAGGACAGAGGGCAAACCAGGAGCACAGATGGCAGAGGAGGAGGGGGACAGAGAGCAGACCAAGGGCAGAGGAGGAGAAGGACAGATGGCAAAGGAGGAGGACAAAAGGCAGAGGAGGAGGGGAACAGAGGGCAGACCAGGAGGGCAGAGGAGGAGGGGGACAGAGGGCAGAGGGGGAGGGGGACAGAGGGCAGAGGGGGACAGATGGCAGAGGAAGAGGACAGAGAGCAGAGGAGGAGGGCAGAGGAGGGGAACAGAGGGCAGACCAGGAGGACAGAGGAGGGGGACAGAGGGCAGAGGAGGAGGGCAGAGGAGGGGGGCAGAGAGCAGATGAGGGGGACAGAGGGCAGAGGAGGGGGGCATATGGCAGAGGAGGAGGACAGATGGCAGAGGAGGAGGGCAGAGGAGGGGGAGAGAGGGCAGAGGAGGGGGGCAGCGTGAGAGATGACAGAGGAGGGGCCAGCGTGACAGAGAGCAGAGGAGGGGGCCAGCGTGACAGAGGGGGCAACGTGAGAGAGGGCAGTGTGCCTGGATGCAGAGGGGGCAGTGTGCCTGGTTGCAGAGGGGGCAGTGTGCCTGGTTGCAGAGGGGGCAGTGTGCCTGGATGCAGAGGGAGCAGTGTGCCTGGATGCAGAGGGGCATTTTTGCATACAACTAAATAAGTATTTCTGTTGTGACCTAAATACTTATTACAACTTTTTGACCCAACTACCTCTAAAACAGCACTGTTCAGTAATTATTTTGGAGGGGTGCCTTGAAAAAATTTGGAGACTCTAAGGGTGCCACGAACTGCAAAAGTTTGGGAACCACTGCTCTAGCCTATTTATGGTTAAACTAGCCAAAGTGATCCAGTCTTGGCCCACTGTTAGTCCCTTAAAGTGAATAAGTGTTTTCCACCATGTACAATATATATACTTTATGTACATTTATAAAGTATAATATTACAAGTTAACCCGTGCATGATACTCATGCATTCTAGTCAAATCAAGCTACTTAAGGTCTTAAAAAGGTTCTTGTCATGCATTTGGACCTAGCCCAGGCCTCCTCAGGGGAAGAGCGTTAGTTCCCGACGCAAGCAGCCTTTTTAATGTGTGTTCATGAGGTAAAATTACCTCACGAAAATGAGTTTGACCCCTCAACTCGTAAATTTAGCCTTTACTACCCCTCCCACGGGGGGAAGGGGGGATGATGGAAGTTAACTGACTTGACTATTCTAATTTTTTTGTCAAATAATGTCAGTATACCAAATTTCAGGTCAATTGGATGAGCCCTTTCTGAGAAAATAGTTTTTTCCACACACACACACACTAACGCACGCCTCTACACATATGTGTTTATGAGGTAAAATTACCTCACGAAAATGAGTTTGAGCCCTACCAAATTTCAGCCCTTTTTGAATTTTTTTCACCACACACACTAAGAATTTAGTAGGTCAGTGTATAACTCTGCCCAGCAGGTGGCGCTGCAACTTGGTTTTTTTTTTCCCACACACACACAGACAGACAGACGCCACTAAGCATTTATATATTAGATACTTTATAAATGTATATAATGTTTGTCAAATAACTAAGCCAGCTATCAAAGTGTATAAACTGATGAGGTGAACAACTACATTAGTGAACATTTAGGAAATCCAAGCATGAAAGTGGTTAGTGGTACTGTGATTATGGAGTGCGCTCCACGATTATGGGAAATGCCAGTATAAAAGGATAGATATTAGCACATATTTAAAACAAGCCTTGAGAAAGACCAAGATTGGACAAGGTCGAAACGCGTTGAATATTAGTTGGTGATATTGACCAAATACTGGAACCCCTGCACATCTTATCATCAGTGCGTTAGATAGAACGGCGTGGATATGCATGCTACATGCGGTTTTATCTTGGATTTCTGGTAGGCGGTCTTGCCACTTCTATATGTGCTATAGTATTGGATTGGAATTAGACATACTGTTTTCATTTACTTTTCATTTATTGGTTTTTAAGTCCGATTTTAGTTTTATTTGTAATAAAGTATAATATACTATGTTATCCCTTTTTCTTTTCTCTATTGCGCTGCTTTGTGTATCCGTAAATGGAGTATATATCTAATTGATTCAGATGTAAGGAATCGAGGAGATTTGATTTGAAGCCTGTGAAAGTTTTAAAGTGTGTAAGTGTATTCGCAAGAGGGGCTTCGAAGAAACAGGTGAAGCAGATTACCCCTATATTTTGATGCTATACTTAATCTATTGGGCTGTTTCAACCTTTTTCTATCAGGTGTTTTAGCGAGTTCACATCATTCCTGGGACTAACAGTGTGGAGGTGTTGCTCACATAGGGTGCATATATATATATATATATATATATATATATGCACCCTATGTGAGCAACACCTCCACACTGTTATGAAATTTAATATACTACACTATGATTGCTTTCTCCCATTTTTTGAGGATATCTAAATGTGGTTTTTGAACATCACCATAGGGGAGTGTTGAGTGACTGTAAATAGTATTTACGGATTCATTGAATATTGAAGACTGCATCGTGACTTGTATTTAGAACTGGTATTAACTACCCTATTGGATCAACAAGTATTGGGACAGTTCTTCTGTTTTTGATTAGATATCTCCTTTTAGAGGCTAATCTCGATATGCAAGAGGTGAGCGCCGTAATACTGTATCTGGTCCTTTGTTATTACTGTGATGATTATGTAATGCACCTTATCAATTATTAGTACTTTCCCCTGAATATTCATGTAGTTTTGTGTGTATTTTGTATGTAACAAGTGTGCTTTGAAAAATGATATGAGTTAGACCTGTGCAAGTGTCAAGAGTCTTTTGAAAGTAACCAGGCCAGACAGATAACATCTATGAAACTTTACAGAGTTTGTGTAAACAATCTGAACAGCCAGAGGTAAGAAATCCTGCCATTGAAGATGCCAAACCTATATCTCAAATAAATAACTCATTTTGAAAGCCATGTGTCATTCTGAGAAATGCTCTGACATTGGATTGATATAGTTAATTTCCAAAGGTGTGGGGTGAGAGCAGTGTGAAAAGATTACAGCTGCTACTGAGTAATGTTGTTTATTTCTATGAGCAGATCTGTCAAGGCTAGAATGTGCTATCTTTCAAAATGTGTACTCCTCTCATGCCAAGTCTTAAACTAATAAGTTAGTGACTCTGGTTTTATTTCCTATTTTATTTCTGAAACATATTTGTGCAACATATTTTGTAGGTCTTGTTATTAACTGTTTTGTACTTAAGCCCTGGAAACATTTCTCGGATTAAATACATTTAATCCAGCATATTCTCTCTTTGTGAAGTTGCGAAGCCAAGTGAGGCTCATGCTACATGTGCATGTGATTTAAGTGTAAAACATTAATACGTGATTTTGGTGAACACAAAAACACCATAGTAAATCCTTTGTGGTGGCTGAAAAGCTGTTTCCAGTGGTAAGGGACTAACGTGTCTCCAGTCACATCCAGCTGTTTCAGAGTGCTGTATCTGAGGCAGGTTGTGCATTCATGACAGATACTACAGCTACTAACTTGAGATATAGCCAAACCTCGCAACTGTCCTGATGTAGATGGGATAGTCTGAATTTGAAGGTAATATCCCATGCAAACTGCCTTGATTTGAGAACAGTTTGGAGGTATGTCCCTCTTAATGATGACGTGTTCTGAGGTGAGGGAATTGGGGCTGGGGGTGACCCAGCACTTCCAAAGTACTAGACACCCCCCAGCGGAAGTGGCAGTCTCCAATGTGACATGGCCATGCCCCTTCTTGACGGTACTCTATCACGACATGTGATTCACAAATGTTGGGAGGTATGGATATGAGTAGGGGATGTGTGGGTGAAAGGTGCTTGGACAAGTGATTTTGGCTACATGGCTACCAGTTGTATTTACTTGGGGAACTGAATACAAATGTAAATTCAGCGCTTGTCCTTTGTATTGGATCAATCTCTATATATCTAGCCAAATAATAGCAAAATTATTTCATATTTTCAACTAGCATCAAGCCCATGTCAAGGGTCCTCATATCTGCAAACATATAGGATATATGGGTATGTATTGCAGTTAAAACACATAATGCATTTCAATAAAATGTTTTGTTTTTTTATTTTATCTACAGTCTTTTATCCAATACATCAAAACAAGTAACAAGAAAATATACATTACATTGTCATGAAACAATTATTAAACATCTACAATCTTGTTTTAATCAAACGAGCAGCCACAGTATATTGTGCTATCATATTTTTGTGTCCATTATAGGCACAATGTAAATGGTAAACAGCAAAACATGGGTAAAGAGTAACAAAAGTAATTAACTGCCTTCATATAATATACAACTACCATAGCATAGGGAGTACTAGCTGTATGTTTAATAACTAGTAAGATCACTCAATATAGTTTTATTTACATCACTTTAACTTAAATCAGAATTAGGGCTCTTGTTAGCATGGCATACAGGAACTTATAGTTCTATAACAGCTGGGGAGTCTTAACCTATAGTATCTGTAGAATTCTGGGATTATTCATCTTGCTACAATAGTTAAGTAAAATATGGATTAGATATGGATATACATTAAAATTAAAAAGTCTACCAGCCTGAGTAGAAATAAAGAGGTATACCTCCTTATGGCTCCCACATATCTACTATCTAATAATGGCCCATTAAACCTAAAATACAGTTGGATCAAATTGGAAATGGCATCTTCTAACATTCACACCACGACAGGCGTTAACATGTTTTACGTTACATGGAACATTTAATCTACTAAACCCATACTAATGTTCAGTAGTGCCATTTCAGCTTTCCGTTCCTCTGTACTGCATCTTTCAGTGAGCTTACTGACAAAGGCCTGAACTGTGCAGCCTAATGATTTGCTGTCAGGTAATAACGAAAGAGAAGACTAATAAGGATAAGAAGAAGGATAGTGGTGAGAATGGGGATTGGGTAGTAGGTTTGAATTGGAGGGAAGGGAAAGGCTTCATGATTTATGCCCATGCCAATGCCAATGGATTGCGTTGAACCAGTATATCAGTTTTTTCTCCAACATCATAAAATTTTCTTACAATTGTTTAAGGTATTCTAATTTCTTTTGATGTTTAATTATTATATTTTCCCAGACTGTGATGCCTGGGATTCTGATTTCTGTGCTTGTGGATACCAAAATCATACAAGATAGAAAATGCCAATTTGTAAATGCCTTTCAGTTCCCCAAATGGAAGAAAAGAAACATGTGCAACTTTCCACAATTCAGCTACCGTGCACATTTTTTATGTGAAGCTTAGTTCTTATTGTTTGTGTTTCAAAACAGCCTTTATTCTCCATCCATTTAAGAAAACGTTCTAATGGTAAATTATTTGTGCTTATATTGATCTAGTCAGCTATCAAGCACTGGCGGGCAGTGTACAAGAACCGTACAATGCGAATCTCACTGCAGTCAGCCTGCACGCCATTGGATTCAAGGATTTGATGGGTCTATAGATTGGGATTTCCATACCACCGTCTAACATACCAAACACAGCAGTACACAGACAAAATCAATACATCTGGATTTTAAATAAATAATTGTCATTATTATTAAATAAGGCTCCATGTTTCTATCAGTCAGTGAATCTGGTATATAGCTGACACAGACCCAAGCAGCTAATTCCAATAGAAGGACAAAACATAATTATGTAGCAACTGTGCAGATATGTAAGAAACTGATCATATTTCCCTTAGATCAAGTCTGCAATTTCAATTTATCTGAGGACACAGGAGGGAATTTGAGAGAGCAGAAGCATGAAAAATTATGTTTGCAGTGTTCCTGCAGTGTTCATGTTCCTTCATCCTGCACACTCTACAGATGTCCAAAACAAATATTGTGTGTAGACAAAGCCTGAAGAAACAGTTTTGGTAAACAGAAAATTTGGTAACTGACTTTAATTACAAATGCAGAAACAAGGTAGAGGAAGAAAAGGCAAACCCTCCAACTTCCCATTACCTGATATAAAAATGCATATTTTCTTACTGTAGTATACTGGACTGAATTAATAGATAATATGTTTGTTTCTACATCCGTAAATTACAGTGTAAATAACAGATCAATTTGTATGTCCATAAATGTATATATGTGTACTTTTCACTCCTTGGTAGTGGGTGTTTCTGGAACCCAAAAAGAAACTTGGGGGTATATTTAATAATCTGCGGGTTTGAAAAAGTGGAGATGTTTGTTGTCTATAGCAACCAATCAGATTCTAGCTGTCATTTTGTAGAATGTACTAAATAAATCATAGCTAGAATCTGATTGGTTGCTATAGGCAACATCTACACTTTTTCAAACCTGCAGTTTAGTAAATCCTGCCCTTGAAGGCAAAACATTAGGCCACAGAAATTAATGAATAATAACTATATAACCAGTATGAAGAGTAGAAGTTACTTCCCCAATGGTAAGTGTCAAAATATGAATTCAAATAAATAATTAGATGGGACAATAGAGAAGCAAAATAAGAGAATAGTAGATAAAGTGTCATTCAAAGACAAGTTACATGCTAAAGGTCAGTCACTCTAACATAAAATAAATTATGCATTTTAATTATATACATCATTGTAAAATAAAATTATCCATCTAATATTAGGGATAGGGACTTTGAAAGTGTACGTAGTGAATCAACATAGTTTAGTAAAAGCCAGAAGTGTTCATTGTTTTAAACTGAAAACAATGCACAATGAAATTAAAATGTTGGAGTTTCAAAATGATGAAATGTATCACCAATCCTGCTGTGCCACGTGTACTACCTGCCTCCCATTTTGCTTTGTTTAAATTGAAGTTCAATTGTTAATGAAAGCGCCATTAACACATAACAGAACAGATGGAAACTGGATCGGTGGATATTCAAAACATAGGAGCAATGTGCGCTCCTAACTTACGTAACTGTAAGCCAAAATTTTTTTTTATTAATTACAAATAAAAAACAGACAATCTTTGATTACATACGTACACCTAAAACACATCTGGTGCAATCAATTTTTTTCAAAGGTCACATAATTATCTGGACTCCACCTGTGTACAAGTAAAGTATTTCAATTAATTTTGAAATATACATGTCTGTGGGAGGTCACAGAGTTACTTAGTGAATTTCCAAACAAGAGTTTCATTATGAAGATCAAAGAACATGCAAGCAAAGCCAAAAAACTGATTGAAAAACCCCAGCTAGGAGAATTATTTTACAATATTTCAGATACTTAATATATAGGGCACCGTTAAGTCCATTATGAAGAATGGCAGAGAGACTATGGCACAATCCTGAATTTGTCTAGAAGAGACTGTGACTTGTTAGGGAGGCCACCGAAAATCCTATGGCAACTCACATTTAATCTTATCAGCAGTTTGCCAGAAAGCCCCGAGTCCCACATACCAAGTGGAGGAAGATTCCATGGTCTGATGCATCCAAGATTGAACTTTTTGGAATGAACATTACACAACATTGTGCCGCATACCAAGAACATTTTCCTACAATGAAGCAAGGTGGCCTGAGCATAACTTTATAAGGATGCTTCTCTGCTTCAGGAACTGGAACACTTATCAGAATAAGTGCTGCGGAATTAGTGGCGCTATATAAAAAATTGATTATGATGATGATAAGTAAAAAAAAAAAAGAAATCCTTGCTGCAATCTGGGATGAGCATATATATCCAATCTGAAAAATTACCAAAATCTGCATTATGGCAGAAGCCACATTGAAGTTTCTTAAATAAAAAAAAATAATATCATGCTGTGGCTTAGATCCCATTGAGACTCTATAATGATTTAAAAATTGCTATTCACCAATAATCCCCATCCAACCTGATGGAACTCGAGTATATTGCAAAGAGGAATGAGTAAAAGTGCAGTATCCAGATGTGCAAAGCTGATGGATACTTTCCCAAATTGGTTAAAAATTGTAATTGTAGTTAAATGTTCTACCAAATATTAAAACTGTGGACGGGTAACTTATATAATCAAATATTGTCTGTTTATTGAGGAAAACACTTTAGATTTGCTTTTATTTGGCACTTCAGATTATTGATCCACTGATTCCACTGTTAAGAACTTCTAAGCTCAATTTGATTCCATGATGTAAGAAATTACATAAGCAAATAAAATTCAAAAGGAGATGATTACTTTTTATGGCCACTGTACTACACTGTTTTAAGTGCTTCAGATATGCTCTTCAAAAAAGCCTGCCTGGAAGTACTCTAAAGTTGTTGTGAAATGTTTTGAAGCTCACCTAAGGGAAATTGTTTAAACAATAAATTTCTAACACGTGAGTCCTAATATTATATATAATCCTTGTTTTAACTATACTTACAATAGAGGTTTGCACATACCCTTAATGAGCCATAGTCATAATCATAAGTATTGTAGTACACATGGGGCCCTTTTATGGTAAATGAGTAAAGAAAGCTGACTTTATAACTCAGTAGGTTTATTTACACACCTGAAAAATGATGTTAACATCATGTTTCACACTCCAACTCAATCTCATTAGTGTGGACAATACACCTATGTGGGTCTAGCCTTATTATGAACGCACATGCTAAGATGTATACAGCAATATTAGACAAGTGACCAATATTGCAGTGTGCCTGGACCCAAAACACCCCCATACCATATTATAATCTGATTGAATTCGAAGGGATCATTATCAGATTATTATCTTAAATGTTAGTAAATGAGATTGGCCTTTATGAGCCTGTGCCTCCTGTCATATTCCAACCACACTTACTAGCCCCAGTGTTGCTTAAAGAGCCAGCTGCTTGACATCAAATGTCAATATCTAGTCTAATTTGGCCCCTTACGCTGGGTCGTACTGTATGTGGGAAGCTCAAGGC
The DNA here is from genome assembly GCF_038048845.1 of Mixophyes fleayi. NCBI lineage: Eukaryota > Metazoa > Chordata > Amphibia > Anura > Limnodynastidae > Mixophyes > Mixophyes fleayi. The sequence continues at coordinate 166,470,292 of NC_134406.1, read as the reverse complement.
AGTAAAGATGTCTTAATTACCATATGAGCTGCATATCCCGTAACATTTAAAAATTAAATTTGAAATTAACTAAGCTCAATCCATGGCTCACCCAAGCCTCACTCATTATTCACCAAACCCCACCCAGATGCACCCAACAATAACCACTTTTTGGCACACCCACTTTCTAGCAGGTCCGGCCCCTTCACTGTACAAAAATTGGGACATTGTGGTCAAAATCAGGTATGAGTATAAGATATGGGGATGAATGGACTTGGTTCCTGGATTTGAACCAATTGAAAGCCCAATTAAATTATTATTAAAGAGGAACTTGTATAGCTACAGTATGTGGTTTCCAAAGGATGTCTATTGAAAAGGTATATCTTTAAACCACCACATCCATCCTTCCTTTTGCTGGCTGCCCTTGATTGTATTACAGAACAGAATGTCTTTGTCAGTAATACATTGAATTATAGAGAATCCATTGAAAGCCTGTCATTTATTTGTAAAGTAGAACATCAATTTGTGTTGTGGACGGGTTAAAGGTGAACAGATTTTAATTGGTAAACAATTCATTCAGAAATTAATCATGCACAACATACTGCTGAAAATCATGAGCTATATAAGGTGTAATAAAACACACTAAAAGCTGGTTCTTGCATACTGTAGATACTGTAGATTCCAAAACCCTTACTAAGCTTTTAATGATTGATCAAAAAAAACCTTACTTTAAAAAAAAAAACAAGAAAAAACATACCAAACATATTGTAAACATTATCTGCTGGTGAATGTAAGGGATATTTATTGCACTGAAAAAGTGAAATACTATGAGCAACTAGCATCAAATGGACATTTCAATCAATTTACAATTGTCCCTACACATGTACCATGCTTTAAGAAAAATTTAAGAATCTAAGTTTAGATTTAAGCCAGGACTTAACCTTTTTCCATCTAGGCCCAAACAATGGGGTCTATGTATTAAGGCACATTTGTCCTCAGTAATTGCATAGCCATCTAATGGGTGGCTTGGCTGAAGGAGTCTGGTGGAGTAAGTATGCATAATAATGAGAATAATCATTACCATGCATCGCGTTTGAGCAGAGCAGTATTATATATGTAATAACTCAATTAAGGTAATGGAAGGACCCTGCTATAACACTTTGAAAACTATTTGCATTTTGACACACACACACTGAATTTAGGTATCTTATAGCAATATATACAGATATATATCTTTTATGAATATCTCTTAAAGTAGAACTAAACACTCAACATGAAAATAGTTACATAAGTCACTTACATGATATTTTAAAATGTGATACATGTATATATACAAACTAGAATTTTATACTAAATGACATCAGTTCTGGAATCTCAGATTGAGGCTGTCATGATGGTATCTTTCAGAATGGTTACATGTGAATACGTAAAGACTGTTACAAAAGTATTGAAGCCATCTGTGACATTGTCCTAAGGATCACCATCATCAAGATGTAAGATGATAAATCTCTATGCAAATTAGTGATTTTGTGCAGTTTGAGGGCCGCTCAGATATTCCAGTGTTTGATGAAAAGTTTTAATTTAAAGCTCTACGACTACAAAAGGTGCAAGTGAATTTTATCTCAAAAAACAATAATTTAGGGCTAACTTGTCAAGCACTTTTTCAGTTTTTATGAATTCACAGACAAATCCAGGCAGCCACATTATACTCTTACTAAAATAATCCATTCATTAAACCACAACCATAAATAAATGTATTTGTGTATGAAAGTGCACTACCAAACACCAGATACAGTTGAGACTACCTGTAACCACTGCAAAAGTCCTTCATTATCAGGACAGCGGCAGTGGCGCACGCAGGGGGGGTTTCTGAGTCTCTAGAAAACCCCCCCCTGCGCTAACTAAGTGGCCACTGTCCTATACAGCAGCCGCGGCGCTGTAAAAGAAGCGTCCGCAGCGGTGCTGTATTGTATACAGCACCGCCGCAGACGCTTCTTAGACAGCGCCGCGGCTGCTGTATAGGACAGCGCTGGCGAAACGGAGCTGTCTCTCTCGTTTTTTGGTTTTTTTTGGGTCGTCGGGGGGAAACCTTCCCCCCGACAATCCTCCGTGCGCCGCTGAGTGGCTGATCACTGACATAACATATCTGACTTGATACATAAACACCTACTTTACCTAGCTAGATCTTCCTGCTGCCTGTAAATACATTTTAAGCTGTTTTTGGACATGTTTTGATGGACCAACTAGAAATATACTAATAGCTAAAGCTATACAGCAAAAGCTTCACTTAAAGTGAAATTTTGAGAAAGTAAATATCTTTAGACAGCACAATCTACATGGACAAGCCACTTGGCCTGAACATTTCTTGTCTAACAATGCCGAAGCTTTTACATTTTAAATATCAAGTTGGTCCAGTCAAACGTGTCACCAAGCGCAGAGAAACTAGGTTGCTCCAGCAAAATGACTACTAGGAATCTGTACTACACATGACTTACTGCATGGCTATGATTCATCCTTTTATTAGTTAGTTTGCAAACTACTCAGTTTATTGACAATAGACCACCCAGACATGGAAACACTGACAGTGTTCCATGTTAGCAGCATGATATCCAGTGTCAATCACATTTATGCAGTACAAATATGTGTAAATAGAGTGTATTACAGGAGAAAGCCACAATTCGGGCATGTGGTACAACTGTGAATGTTAGGAGATTTTCAGAACTATATATTGAGAAAAAAAACCAATGCATTTTAACTGGCACTATGAGCATACTCCTGCTCTACCGCTACAGGTAAGGATACTCAGGGGTTTGTGAAAGAGGCAGTTTAACATGTGAACGTAGAAGAAGTGAAGCTAGCCCAGCCCTGTAGTTGAAGTGGCGCTGGTCCAGCTGGTGATTGCCCAAGTTATCTCCTGGAAGGTCACAGCACCAGAACTGCTCAAATGTCTCACAGTAGAAACCACACAGCAGTGTTTCTGAAAAACAAAATATAATACTCGTTAGTTCAACAGTTCATTCTTTTGTTTTTATTACGCTACATTACGCTACTCTCAAATCCGTATTATTACTTGTTTGGAGAGTTAGCCAGAAATAAAATGCCCACACATTTGCAAAATAAAGTGATGATCGTTTTCTATCACAAATACAAACACTAACGACACTGTGTGGATCTGATAGGTAGTTATGTCTTCTGCTTATTATAAAATAGGACATTTGAAAGAGAATCATTTACAAACAAAACATTTTAATGTTTTAAACATCACGATTAGATGTATTTAATAATTTACATTACCTTTATTGCAATCATGTCTGCACCTGACAGCATAAAAATTAAGTATACAAAATGAGAACTCCCATTAAATGTAAATTCAAAACATAGAAGCAGGGCAAATCTTCATAAACAATGTATTTGCATTAGATTTCAACTAAAAAGAGGTTATAAACTTCTTTAAATATGTAGACATTAATGTACATCTAATTCCCACCAATATTTCTAAGCTATACAGGCGCTTATAAATGTGCAACCACAAAGTGATAGTGACAAAAAAGTGTGTATACTCAGTACATGAGATGGCAGCTCCCAATACAATCGACACCTATCTGCAGGTATCAGCCTAATAAAATACAAAAAAGAGAGAGAGGGGCGCCAACATAGTGCATTAAATGTATAACATCTTTGGGATAATCCGCAAATGTGCAATTCCCGTACCAGAAATTCAGATTCAAATCGCCTTGAATTAATGCTCATAGACCTTTAACATGGAGTGTAGTCTGTAGCAGATCGCTGCACCAGAGCGTCCTGACTCCAGCAGGGTCTTCTCCCAGAGTGATAGCACCACTTCAAATTGGCTAGAACTCAAAAAGAAGCCAATATAGTATAATACCATCACAACAAATGAAATGTGATAAAAAATTTAATACATTAATGAGGCAATGCAGCCTCAACTGCAGCTTAAGTATAATAATGCTCGTACATAAAACACAATATAAAACAGCTTATCTGTCCAATCTCTCGTGCTCAGATGTAACAGCATGCAGGGCAAAATTAGCCAGTAAGATCAGTCCAGAACAGCGTGCAAAAACGACTTCCCAACGCGTTTCGTCCTTTCCATAAAGACTTTCTCAAGGGATAGAAACAATACATCCACGCTGATCTTAAATAGACAGAGAATCCTCATAATTAGGATATCGCCGGGAGGTGGGCGGGATCCAGCAAGAGCGATACCTCACTTCCGGTATCTCACTTCCGGTCGGCGGACAATGTGATTAAAGTTGCAGGAATTAACAAGCAACTGAGAAAAAACAAGTATGTAAAACATATGCATGACAGCGCATACGATGACCTATGTTATAAACAGGGTAGCGAGACAGAGCTAGACAGGAGGAGAAACCACTAACCATTATTAGTAATGGCCAAGAAAAATAATCATGCATACTTAGGATATGGATTAACAGAGAGGTACAAATATAACGACCCTATCTAATACATACAGCTTCTATCTAATGGAATCCATAATGTGCAAAAAGGACTCAAACTATTAGTAGACATGAAAAACATGGCCACAATCCACTTAGTTCTTAAATGGTCAGTTACACAGTAATCACAAAATGGTAAGACTCAAGCAACACAATCCTATCTAATACAAATGGCTCCTAGCTATACAACAGTACATAATAAAGGTGGAATGGTAGTGCACAAGCAAAGGGCATAATGCCGATTGTATAATAGCCCATGTAAGAACAGAGTAACCTAAAAAAAAGGAGAAGAATTAATAGCACATCATCAGAAACTCTCAGGAAACATTAAATGAGAAAGGATGTCATTTCAAAAGCTTCATTTAGGCCTTTTGGCGCTAAGGTGTCAAGTCTATAGACCCAATACATTTCTCTACTGCTCAGTTTTTTAGCTAAATCTCCACCACGTGCACCCAACACCACGTGTTCAATGCCCTTAAACCTCAGACCACTTGGGTCTGCATTATGACATGTAAGGAAATGCCTAGAGACAGTATGCAATTCGGACTTATTTTTAATAGCCCTCACATGTTCCTGGAGGCGCAATTTTAGGGCCCTTTTAGTTTTCCCTACATATACCTTACCACAAGGGCATTCTAATAAATAGATGACTGAAGTAGTTTTACAATCAATTCGATCTTGAATTTTAAATTCTCTTTGGTTTGAGGAATCCATAAAGGTTTTATTAAGAGGAGATAACAATCTACACATATTGCAATTATTACACCTGTAGGCACCTTTCCCTAGTTTAACTAGGAAGGTTTCCTTAGTACCCTTTACATCTCTCAAAAGGCTAGGTGCTAACAGTGACTTCAGATTTTTTGTTTTCTTGAATACAATATCCGGTTTTTGTGAAACCATAGGACCCAAAACTGGATCCATACAAATCAGTTTCCAATGTTTATTTAGAACCGATTTAATCCTCTTCTCGTCCCTACTGAATTCTGTAATAAATGGAACAATTTCATTTTTCCCTTTCTCATTCTTATTTTTATACTCCAACATATCATTTCTCTCTATACCATCAGTTTTAGATATCGCATCCAAAATGATCTGCTCAGGATAACACCTATCTCTGAATCTTTCGGCATAGACATGTGATTGTTCTCTGTAGGTAGTTTCATCAGAACAATTCCGTTTAATACGATTGAACTGGGATCTAGGGATATTATTTTTCCACTTAACAAAATGGCAGCTATCATAATGTAAGTAGCTATTTGAGTCCACTTCTTTAATAAATGTTTTAGTATGGATCTTATCACCCTCACATCGAAGATCTAAGTCTAAGAATTCTATATTTGTATCACTAACCTTTGACGTGAATCTCAAGTTCAGTTCATTCATATTAATATAGTACAAGAAATCCTTCAGAGCTTGTAAAGTGCCATCCCATATCAGAATGATATCATCTATATATCTGCGGTAAAATCTAATGTTAGCAACAAAGGGGTTACTTTCACCAAAGATGTAGTCCATTTCCCACTTACCCATAAAAAGATTGGCGAAACTAGGGGCAAATATTGTCCCCATCGCCGTCCCGCAGATTTGCAGAAAGAACTCATCCAAGAACTTAAAATAATTCCGAGATAATATAAAACCAATTAATTTGCATATAAACTCTTTATGACGATCATCTAGATCACTATCTAGTTGCAGAAAGTGATTGATGGCTTCTATCCCTTTGGAGTGGTCAATGGAAGTGTACAAAGCCTGTACATCTACCGTTACCCATTTAAAACCGGGTTCCCATTGGATCCTATCCAAAAGTTGTAACAAAGAAGTGGAATCCTTCAAGAATGCTGGTAAGTGATTCACGTATTTCTTAATAAAGAAATCAACATACTGTGAAACATGAGATGTAAGAGAACCTATCCCGGCTATAATGGGCCTCCCAGGAGGTTTCTCTAGGGATTTATGCACCTTAGGCAAATGATAGAAAATTGGGATTATTGGTGATTCCTGCAAGAGGAATTGAAATTCATCACGGGTAAGTATATTCAGTTTTAACGCCTCATATAGTATAACCTTCAGCTCCTCAACAAAAGCTAATGTAGGATCTTTAGCAAGTTTTTTATAGGACACTTCATCACTAAGTAATCTCAATGCTTCTGAAACATAATCACTTTTGTTTAGGATAACAATCCCCCCCCCCTTTGTCAGCTTGCTTGATTACAATATCTTCATTACTCATTAGTTTATCAAGCGCTTGTTTTTCCTGATATGAAATATTTTTCTTATATTTTTTGGGTCTAGTAGTTTGGCATAGCTCCTGCTATTAATTCTTCTCCTTTTTTTTAGGTTACTCTGTTCTTATATGGGCTATTATACAATCGGCATTATGCCCTTTGCTTGTGCACTACCATTCCACCTTTATTATGTACTGTTGTATAGCTAGGAGCCATTTGTATTAGATAGGATTGTGTTGCTTGAGTCTTACCATTTTGTGATTACTGTGTAACTGACCATTTAAGAACTAAGTGGATTGTGGCCATGTTTTTCATGTCTACTAATAGTTTGAGTCCTTTTTGCACATTATGGATTCCATTAGATAGAAGCTGTATGTATTAGATAGGGTCGTTATATTTGTACCTCTCTGTTAATCCATATCCTAAGTATGCATGATTATTTTTCTTGGCCATTACTAATAATGGTTAGTGGTTTCTCCTCCTGTCTAGCTCTGTCTCGCTACCCTGTTTATAACATAGGTCATCGTATGCGCTGTCATGCATATGTTTTACATACTTGTTTTTTCTCAGTTGCTTGTTAATTCCTGCAACTTTAATCACATTGTCCGCCGACCGGAAGTGAGATACCGGAAGTGAGGTATCGCTCTTGCTGGATCCCGCCCACCTCCCGGCGATATCCTAATTATGAGGATTCTCTGTCTATTTAAGATCAGCGTGGATGTATTGTTTCTATCCCTTGAGAAAGTCTTTATGGAAAGGACGAAACGCGTTGGGAAGTCGTTTTTGCACGCTGTTCTGGACTGATCTTACTGGCTAATTTTGCCCTGCATGCTGTTACATCTGAGCACGAGAGATTGGACAGATAAGCTGTTTTATATTGTGTTTTATGTACGAGCATTATTATACTTAAGCTGCAGTTGAGGCTGCATTGCCTCATTAATGTATTAAATTTTTTATCACATTTCATTTGTTGTGATGGTATTATACTATATTGGCTTCTTTTTGAGTTCTAGCCAATTTGAAGTGGTGCTATCACTCTGGGAGAAGACCCTGCTGGAGTCAGGACGCTCTGGTGCAGCGATCTGCTACAGACTACACTCCATGTTAAAGGTCTATGAGCATTAATTCAAGGCGATTTGAATCTGAATTTCTGGTACGGGAATTGCACATTTGCGGATTATCCCAAAGATGTTATACATTTAATGCACTATGTTGGCGCCCCTCTCTCTCTTTTTTGTATTTTATTAGGCTGATACCTGCAGATAGGTGTCGATTGTATTGGGAGCTGCCATCTCATGTACTGAGTATACACACTTTTTTGTCACTATCACTTTGTGGTTGCACATTTATAAGCGCCTGTATAGCTTAGAAATATTGGTGGGAATTTGGTGTATTTATCTGCACTTCTGAGCTGGGCTGCTAATTCTGTAAATATTGTTCATTCTATAACTATCTGTAGTACTTCTATTTTAATATTTTAATATGTTTCGATCAGAGAATTTTGATAGTAGGAGGCACGAATATTGTCAGAGGATTTTCAATGATACCAATATATTGGGATGTGAAGATGATTCATTAGATTCATTTTTTTGGAATCTTGAGAAGGTTTTGGCTAAAGAAATCAGATTGTGGTGGGACATAGCTGGGCTAGAGGAGTACATTAAAAATAAAAGGATTCCAAGAGGATTAAGACTTAAAAAGATTCCGTCTTTTGGTTTGGAGGACCCAATATTTATGAAGGAGTGGGATAGGACACTTGATGAGTGTTCTATCAATCTTATGAGATTGATTGTCTCTGAGAAACAAAAGAATCTTAAAAAAGTTCAATTGGAGCTAAAAGATAAAGAGACTAAGGCTGAATTATATAAAACTAAGGAGGATTATAAAATTAACGAAAAAGTACTACACAAAAAACTTGATAGGTTGGAGTCAGAGGTTGTAGGGAGGAAAGAGAGGAAATATCAACGAGATAAAAGAGATTATGATAACAATCAAGTACACTGTTGGGCAAAACCGCAGGCTGAGGAGGGCCCTAGTAATAATATCCAAGGAATTAAACAGATGGATTTGAATAACCCTAGATTTAATTCTAGAAAAAGAAATGATTGGGTTCCCACACCTCCAAAATTCCGTGGTCCTCGTATGAGTAGGAGAACACCTCAACATCTAGAACTTAGAAATAGGTTCTCACCATTGCAGAGGGATAGGTTCTGGAGTACAGAGGAGGATTTTTTATCCCCCGCACAAACATCAAAGGAGGACACGGTATACAGAAAATTTCATCTAAGAGAAAATATCAATATAGCGTCTCCTATGAAAAGGAGGTACTTAGACGAAGAGGTAGACGAGGAGGAAACAAGAGAAAGAAAGAGAAGACATTTCTGAAACAATCTTTAGATCCTAGACTACTTGGTATTTTTAATCTGTCAGACTATAGTCTTACCCAAGATGAACTTAAACTATTAAGCAGAGGATTATCATTTGCTCCTACTAATAGTTCCAATGACTTTCATCTTTTTCTGGATCTTAATAGATTCATTAGAAGACTCACCCTTAAGAGGCATTTTATAAAAAATATTGATAAAAATATAGAGCATGTGAACACTAACAAATCAGTCACTGGACTGAAGTTGCCCTCTAAATTCTATCCACTTGAGTCTAAGGGGAGTCATGTTGAAATGTTTTATCAGCTTGTCAAGAAGGAGCTATGCCAAACTACTAGACCCAAAAAATATAAGAAAAATATTTCATATCAGGAAAAACAAGCGCTTGATAAACTAATGAGTAATGAAGATATTGTAATCAAGCAAGCTGACAAAGGGGGGGGGATTGTTATCCTAAACAAAAGTGATTATGTTTCAGAAGCATTGAGATTACTTAGTGATGAAGTGTCCTATAAAAAACTTGCTAAAGATCCTACATTAGCTTTTGTTGAGGAGCTGAAGGTTATACTATATGAGGCGTTAAAACTGAATATACTTACCCGTGATGAATTTCAATTCCTCTTGCAGGAATCACCAATAATCCCAATTTTCTATCATTTGCCTAAGGTGCATAAATCCCTAGAGAAACCTCCTGGGAGGCCCATTATAGCCGGGATAGGTTCTCTTACATCTCATGTTTCACAGTATGTTGATTTCTTTATTAAGAAATACGTGAATCACTTACCAGCATTCTTGAAGGATTCCACTTCTTTGTTACAACTTTTGGATAGGATCCAATGGGAACCCGGTTTTAAATGGGTAACGGTAGATGTACAGGCTTTGTACACTTCCATTGACCACTCCAAAGGGATAGAAGCCATCAATCACTTTCTGCAACTAGATAGTGATCTAGATGATCGTCATAAAGAGTTTATATGCAAATTAATTGGTTTTATATTATCTCGGAATTATTTTAAGTTCTTGGATGAGTTCTTTCTGCAAATCTGCGGGACGGCGATGGGGACAATATTTGCCCCTAGTTTCGCCAATCTTTTTATGGGTAAGTGGGAAATGGACTACATCTTTGGTGAAAGTAACCCCTTTGTTGCTAACATTAGATTTTACCGCAGATATATAGATGATATCATTCTGATATGGGATGGCACTTTACAAGCTCTGAAGGATTTCTTGTGCTATATTAATATGAATGAACTGAACTTGAGATTCACGTCAAAGGTTAGTGATACAAATATAGAATTCTTAGACTTAGATCTTCGATGTGAGGGTGATAAGATCCATACTAAAACATTTATTAAAGAAGTGGACTCAAATAGCTACTTACATTATGATAGCTGCCATTTTGTTAAGTGGAAAAATAATATCCCTAGATCCCAGTTCAATCGTATTAAACGGAATTGTTCTGATGAAACTACCTACAGAGAACAATCACATGTCTATGCCAAAAGATTCAGAGATAGGTGTTATCCTGAGCAGATCATTTTGGATGCGATATCTAAAACTGATGGTATAGAGAGAAATGATATGTTGGAGTATAAAAATAAGAATGAGAAAGGGAAAAATGAAATTGTTCCATTTATTACAGAATTCAGTAGGGACGAGAAGAGGATTAAATCGGTTCTAAATAAACATTGGAAACTGATTTGTATGGATCCAGTTTTGGGTCCTATGGTTTCACAAAAACCGGATATTGTATTCAAGAAAACAAAAAATCTGAAGTCACTGTTAGCACCTAGCCTTTTGAGAGATGTAAAGGGTACTAAGGAAACCTTCCTAGTTAAACTAGGGAAAGGTGCCTACAGGTGTAATAATTGCAATATGTGTAGATTGTTATCTCCTCTTAATAAAACCTTTATGGATTCCTCAAACCAAAGAGAATTTAAAATTCAAGATCGAATTGATTGTAAAACTACTTCAGTCATCTATTTATTAGAATGCCCTTGTGGTAAGGTATATGTAGGGAAAACTAAAAGGGCCCTAAAATTGCGCCTCCAGGAACATGTGAGGGCTATTAAAAATAAGTCCGAATTGCATACTGTCTCTAGGCATTTCCTTACATGTCATAATGCAGACCCAAGTGGTCTGAGGTTTAAGGGCATTGAACACGTGGTGTTGGGTGCACGTGGTGGAGATTTAGCTAAAAAACTGAGCAGTAGAGAAATGTATTGGGTCTATAGACTTGACACCTTAGCGCCAAAAGGCCTAAATGAAGCTTTTGAAATGACATCCTTTCTCATTTAATGTTTCCTGAGAGTTTCTGATGATGTGCTATTAATTCTTCTCCTTTTTTTTAGGTTACTCTGTTCTTATATGGGCTATTATACAATCGGCATTATGCCCTTTGCTTGTGCACTACCATTCCACCTTTATTATGTACTGTTGTATAGCTAGGAGCCATTTGTATTAGATAGGATTGTGTTGCTTGAGTCTTACCATTTTGTGATTACTGTGTAACTGACCATTTAAGAACTAAGTGGATTGTGGCCATGTTTTTCATGTCTACTAATAGTTTGAGTCCTTTTTGCACATTATGGATTCCATTAGATAGAAGCTGTATGTATTAGATAGGGTCGTTATATTTGTACCTCTCTGTTAATCCATATCCTAAGTATGCATGATTATTTTTCTTGGCCATTACTAATAATGGTTAGTGGTTTCTCCTCCTGTCTAGCTCTGTCTCGCTACCCTGTTTATAACATAGGTCATCGTATGCGCTGTCATGCATATGTTTTACATACTTGTTTTTTCTCAGTTGCTTGTTAATTCCTGCAACTTTAATCACATTGTCCGCCGACCGGAAGTGAGATACCGGAAGTGAGGTATCGCTCTTGCTGGATCCCGCCCACCTCCCGGCGATATCCTAATTATGAGGATTCTCTGTCTATTTAAGATCAGCGTGGATGTATTGTTTCTATCCCTTGAGAAAGTCTTTATGGAAAGGACGAAACGCGTTGGGAAGTCGTTTTTGCACGCTGTTCTGGACTGATCTTACTGGCTAATTTTGCCCTGCATGCTGTTACATCTGAGCACGAGAGATTGGACAGATAAGCTGTTTTATATTGTGTTTTATGTACGAGCATTATTATACTTAAGCTGCAGTTGAGGCTGCATTGCCTCATTAATGTATTAAATTTTTTATCACATTTCATTTGTTGTGATGGTATTATACTATATTGGCTTCTTTTTGAGTTCTAGCCAATTTGAAGTGGTGCTATCACTCTGGGAGAAGACCCTGCTGGAGTCAGGACGCTCTGGTGCAGCGATCTGCTACAGACTACACTCCATGTTAAAGGTCTATGAGCATTAATTCAAGGCGATTTGAATCTGAATTTCTGGTACGGGAATTGCACATTTGCGGATTATCCCAAAGATGTTATACATTTAATGCACTATGTTGGCGCCCCTCTCTCTCTTTTTTGTATTAATGTACATCTGATCTGCAAGCATTATAAGATGGTGTTAGTGTGCTACTGGAGGTCCAGTAAGGCATTGTAGGAATTAAGTGAATTGGTTCCTGGCCGCTCGATCACCAGAACACATTGTTTAAGTGAACCCTGTGTACTCTAAGAGGCTCATTTGGAGGTGGACGCATATGGAGCATGTAGGAAAAGATGCATTGAAGAAAAAGTGTAAAAGTATATGTAGAGTCAGACACAGCTTGCAATGCAAACTACTGAAAAGGAGTAGTACTAATACCAGGTGTATGCCAGACATGCGAGTGTGCATATGTACGCCTGAGGGAAGCGTAGTATACGCAAGCACTGGGCGTATATATTAGTAGTAAATGCAGAAGTGATATATATATATATATATATATATATATATATATTTATACATAACCTAATCATGTTATAAAAATCAGTTTTTGTACATTATTATGTTTTTTACAAATAGATTAATGTAGTCAAATGCACAAGAGTGAATAAGGTGTATTTATTAAAAGCAAAAGTCATATTTACCATAAAAATTTAAATAAAGCACCTTCATATGCGTTGTTTAACCACTTAAAAAATAAATGGTAATTGTCTTTCCTGAAGCAGTAAATATGGCAATGACAATCAAGTAACGCGGCTAGATATGATATAGTCATGAAGAAGCTATCACATGAAGAAGTCACTCTGTATTCAGCCAGTCAGTAGCAGCTATGCAGTATTTGCTGATAGTCCTTATCATCATGGCGTATATATCTGCACCAGCCCACTAGCACCCACAAGACATATGTCTCCTGAAAGGCATATCTATGTATGTTTAATTGAGTTCCAATTACGTGAACACACCCTAACTATACTCTGTCTATATTTGCCTACTTCTTCCCTCCCCTGTTCCTTATCACAAAAAGCCCTATATGGACGTACCTATACTCAATTGGGTGTACATTCGGAGTATAAAATTTCCTAACTCAGCAAAAATCAAACGTATATTCTCCATTAACTGAGGCCCTAAGTATAGAAGGGCATGTTTAGTATAGAAGGGCATGTTTCAGTGGCTGCATCTGACAATTCATTATTAGTTTAAATAAATATATATATATATATATATATATATATATATATATATAAAATACTTGCCCACTCTCCCGATTCAGGGTAGGTTTCCTGGGCACCCAGGAGAGCAGGGCATTCTCCCACATCTGCCTGTTTCCTAGTGAAGTGGGTAATCTCATAATTTTTAGCCTGCAGTTCGCAGTAAAATGACGCGTTCGCGTCATTGCGTCAAGAGGGCAGTGCCAACAACGAAGCGATCTATCAAGTCCCGCCCCCTCCATCCACACATGCCCACCTACCCTCTGGGATAACATTTTATAGCTGTCAAGTATGATATATACTGGGTTTCCATAGCAAGGTCAATGTTACACTTCTGTACTGAGGACACAAGGCCTGATCATCTTTGAATGCAATGTGAATGCAACTTGTGTTAAAATACATACACCCGTATTCAAGTACAATCAGGTCTCCAGAAATGTTTACATTTGAATATGGGTATAGACAGACAGAACATAGTACAGGCTACAAACATGCATATGTGCCATATAAAGTTTCATCAGTAGGTTTCCCAAAAAATCTATTCAAAAAATGAATTTACAACTATTAATACTATAATCATTAATAAAAATATATGTAAAAAATTGTTTTCATTTTTTTTACATGATATGCATAAATCAGGATGTTATTAATGCATAGTATACATAAAATGCATTTCTATAGTTTCTCTTACTTGCAAATTCATGTTTTGGCATTCATACACGACCGTCATCACTATCACCTTACAACTGCCCTGTTGCTGGTGAAAGTGATATTTCACATACCTAAGATATGCCCAGAGCGTGAATCTGACGAATGTGCGTGTGCTCCTGCCGGGCACGCCCTTACTGTACACTGACTACGCGCATATGCCCCATTCCCCTCCCTGTTCTTCCAAAGTATTTGGAGGCTGTAGTAAAGGTCCCTGGATATTCTTACGTTCTCTGGTGTATAGTCCGGTTTTGGGTACGAGAAGAGTGATTTTACGTAAAATACAGCATGAATCAGCATTTACGTTCCTCAATGAATCAGGCCCATAGTGCGCATTGTATGCGCTTTGCAAGACAAATATTGTTATTTTAATCATCATTAACTCTGCCAACACAACATAAACCTCATTTACACCTTTGAAGCAATACCATTTTATTTTATTTATTTTATTTTATTTTACCATTAATTCCCTTAATTTTGGCTTTGAAAAACTGTTGCTGGGGACGGCTGCCTAATAATAGGTACACCCTTGTTTCTAATATAATTACAAAGCAAATCATCTCAACTTCTGTCATGGTATGGGAACCTATTCAAAATGTTTGTGAATTTTGAATCATGCATATTCACCCCGGGGTAGATTTATCACAACTTTCCTTAGAATGTAAGCTCTCACTGGCAGGGCTTGCTACAATATGTCTCTCGTGTCTCCAGTCTCTGTCTGCCTTGTTTGTCCCTGTCATGACTTATTCTGAATTGTTTCTGTATTCCATGCACTCCTGTTAACTGCATCCATGCATTTATCATTCTACTCTGTGCCAGATACATGTTATTATGTCTACTCTTTTCATTTATGTTATTCTTATATGACTATGTTAAGCTCTAAGGAATCTGTGGCGCCACAAAAATTAAACGATTATAATAACTTCTACCATAGAATGGGAACCTATTACACATGTATGTGAACTATATATATTCATACTGAAGCAACAAGTATAAAAAGTTTAGGGGTAGATTTATCACAACTAAAAAGAAAAAGTGGAAGTGTTGCCCACAGCAACCAATCAGATTCTATCTGTCACTTTATAGATAGAATGTATTAGATAAATAATAGCTAGAATATGATTGGTTGCTATGAGCACTACCTTCACTTATCCTTTTTAGAAGGTTTGATAAATCTAGCCCTTGGTGGCTCTTTAAAAAATGGAAACAAATCAACCATAACTATTTATTTAAGTACTGATATAAAGACAACACTTTCAAGCAGTCATTGTAAAAATACTGTAAATACTGTAGGCATAAAGACTGTGCAGTGTATGTATTGTCTTTCTGTCAACAAACCTGCTTATTACTGGTCTGGAACGTGTCACTGATCCACAGGTGCCTCAGACAAAGAACAGCTTTGGATCTTTCTCTACGATGGAAAAAAAATGAACATGTTTGTTTCATTGCCTATATATGAGCAACATATTCAAAGGATATAACTGCATGTATATCACAATAATATTTTATTATATTATTATCATGAGTTTAAAAGAGCTGGATATATTTTGTACCATGCCGTCTTGTTTAATCATCCTCCTGTGTGGTGTGAAATGGTACGGTGTTTTTTAAGCCATAATCCATTTTTCACCCTTCATATTAGAAGACCAGTTGAATTGGTTCCTGGCTGCCAGAACTAGTATTTGTAATGACAATTAGCAATGGAGCAGTGGAGCTCTCCTCTTTGTATGTTACCTATATACACAGTACAATGTGACTGCAGATTTAGAAGACCAAGCCTGCCAGCCCTATTATTTGTATTTCATCAATGACAATTAGCAAAGGAGCTCTCCTGAATGTCACTGGAGACTTTGAAGAACACTGCTACCCCTTCTCTTTCTTTTCTACCTGTGATGCTGCCCAACTGCACTAGAGACGGCCAAGAACTGTGCTACCCCTTCTGTGTCCCTCTGTGAAATTGTGCTGGATCGCCATGTAGGGCGGTACTTATAGAAACCAAAGCTTGCGAGATCCGACGACGTAACAATGACGTTTTGCCTTGTTTTCAATTCCGAGGGCGCGCAAATATATATATATATATAGATATATATAGATAGATATATATATATATTGCCACACGAAACAGAGGTACCTGCCTATATTGCCCCCAGTACCTGCTGCTGGTGAGAGATGACATACCTCTCAACTTCCTGCGAGCCGGGACAGACAATGTAAAATCAGGATAGTTGGGAGGTATGTACAGAGAAGAGCAAATTATAAGTTAAATGGATATTTATTACTGAATAGTAATTCATTAAAAAGTTACTACACATTATGATTATGATTATTATTACATTACTTTGTATTATATTAATTTTTCCATGTTTTACATATACATTTTGTTTTAGTACAGCTGTCTACTGAAACAATACGGATAGTTATTGTAATTTTCAATTTTCAAGTATGTCTAGATCGAAAAGTACATGTTATTTCTAATGGAGCTAATTATGTTTACTGCAGGTGTAGTTATTACATTATAAGGGATAATTATAGGTATTTTTTATGATTTGGAGGGCAGAAAATATGTCATCAACATACAATATTTCAATGTACTATAGTTTCTAGCTATTCTTTTATAAAAATACAGAACATACCATTGTAGAAACATGCTTGCTGATTCTAAAGTGCAGTTTGGAGTCTGATAACCATGGATGTTTTAAAGCTTCGCTTGCACTCATTCTCCAGCTGTAGAGCAAATAATAATTTCATTGGTTGAAAACAATTGTAAACAACATAACATATTTTAAATTAGGGCAGGGGCAGGATTTAACAAAGGAGTAATCCATATGTAAAATATATGACAGAATGAGAACTGTCACAGGGGCAAACACATGATCAATGGGGAGTTGCCGCCCTTAATTTTTGTAAAATGCCAGATATGTGCATGGCCCAATATAGTCTACCAAATGTATTGTACTAGAAATACATGATTTAAGTTAAAGTGCTCTCTATATATAATATATTATCAATGGCTCTGATTCAGCACCTGCTAGTGTTGATATATATATATATATATATATATATATATATATATATATATATATATATATACATATATATATATATATATATATATATCTTTATATCATGGCTATATGTATGCTAACACCCCTCCTAATTAGTGTGTTTGGCCATTGCACCCACACCCATTGCTAACAGGCGCATAAGATCAGGCATACAACCATGCAATCTCTGTAGTCAAACATTAGCAGTAGAATGGGTCATACGCAAGTGATTCTCAACTTGGCACTGTCACAGGATACCACATATCCAACAAATCAGTTTGTCAAATTTCTGCCCGATTAACTGTAGGTTCTTTTATTGTGAACTTAAAACATCTAGGAGCAACAACAGTGCAGCCAGGAACAAGCCACATAAGCTTACAAAATAGGACGGCTGAGTGCTGAAGCAAATAGCATATAAAAATCATCTGTCCTTAATTGCAACGATCATTAACTGATTCCAAAATGCCTCTGGAAGGATCATCCGCACAATAGCTGTTCATCAGCAGCTTCATGGTCTGGGTTTCCAAGGCCGAGCAGCAGCACACAAGCTTCTAATCACAATGTGCAATGCCAAACATCCACAGGAGTGATGTAAAGCACACGGCCGCTTGACTCTCAAGCAGTGGAAATGTGTTCCATAGTGTGATGAATCACACTTAATTATCATGCAGCCTGACAGAGGAATCTGAGTTTGGTGGATGCCCGGAGAACGCTGCCTACCCAAATGCCAACTGTAAATTTTGGTGGAGGAGGAATTATGCTTTGGAGCTGTTTATCATGGTTTGGCCAGGTCCGCTTAGTTCCAATGAAGGTAAGGTTAATGCTACAGCTTACAGTGCCATTCTAGAATTCCAACTTTGTCACAACAGTTTTGGGACATCCCTTTCCTTTTTCAACATGTCAATGAACCCGTTCATAAGGCAAGGTCATCAAAAAAATGGTCCAGGGTCGGGTGTGGAAAAACTTGACTGGCCTAAACAGATCCTTGACTTCAACCCCATTGAGAACTTTTGGGATGAATTGGAACATGAAATTCGAACCACGCCTTATCGCCCAACATCAGTGTCCGACCTCACTCAGGATCTTGTGGCTGAATAGATGCGAATCCCAGCAACCAGGTTCAGAGATTTAGTGCAAAGCCTTCCCAGAAGAGTGGAGGCTGACATAGCAGCAAAGAGTAGACCCACGCCATATAAATGTATCCCCTGGTTTTGTAATGAGATGTTCAACAAGCACATACGGATATGTTCGGGTGTCCACATACTTTTAGCCATGAAGTTATTATATAGGTCACAGAATGAGGCTGAGAACGCTACACTGATCACCAAATGGGCTCAGCTTCATAGGCTGATCATAGAATGGGGCTTGGCACTCTATATTTTTCCTAGTGTGGCTTAGCACCACGGTCATAAAATAGGCCCAAAACTATAAAGGTCATAGACTGGAGTTCAGCACTATATAATGATCTGAGAATGATACTCAGCACTGGATAATTGTTTAGAATAGTGCTTATGACTGTATGTACAGTATGTCACCAGAATGTAGCTCCTTATTATATAATGGTCATATGGGGCTGAATTGTATATGAGTTAAGCTCCAGTTCTTCACACCTAAAAATCCATGCCAAAATTATCATGCTTCTTACGCCACATTGAGGTGTGATGTTGCGATACCAAAAACACTTAGGGCCTGAGTTATTAAGGAGAGCAAAGCAAGAAAAGGGAGTAAATTTGTTCCTGGACAAAACCATGTTACAACGCAAGGGGTGCAAATTAGTTTATTAGTTTGCACATAAGTAAAATACTGGCTGTTTTTTCATCTAGCACAGAAATTACTTGATAGCTTTATTTGTACACTGAAATGTAAATGATATAGGACTTTCCCTACCCCAAATATAAATCTGTCCCCACATTTTAAATTTACCTCCCCCTTCAATGCAACATGGTTTTGTCCAGGTGCAAAGTTACTCCTTTTTTTATGCTTTACTCTCCTTAATGACTAAGGCCCTTAGATGCCAAATCTCCCTAGGGGAAAATGTCTGTATTTCTCAAAACACTAACACAGAACTGGCTTACCATTTTTCCTTTATAAGCAACTTAGAGATGAAATCTTTAGCTGATTCCGAAATATTTAGAAATTCTTCCCCTTCAAAGTCAAACTCAGATACCAAGATGTTGTTCAGAGTTTCATTGTCATTTTCACCTAAAAATGGTGAGAGCCCACTCAACCTAATGATGAAAAAATGTGCATTATGTTATAAAACTGTGGCATAGAAACAATACATCATGTATAAACAACCACATGACTTAGGAATAGAGCCTCAAAACTGATACACTGCAGCATTATGTAAATATCAAACCAACTTAGACCCATTGTCATCAATATAACGTGGTTTACTAGCGTTTTTAAAGCCATTTCAAAGCATGTAAATGCATGTGAAAGTAAAACCAATAGCCATTTGCATTTCTACATGTGTTTAACTTCAGTTGCTTTACAGTGTGTTTTTGAGGACACTTCTTACTCCATTGCTGTAACATCAACACACTTGTCTCAATGGGAACACATTGTGAACATACCCACTTGCAAGTGACAAGTATTTACATATTCCTTTTTTGCACTACCGTTTGGCTAAAGGTAGATGAAACCTACCACAGATTAAGTGTATTTGTACATGCATTTAAACATGTATCAACCGCATATAAAATGCGTATCAAATGCATGTCAAAGGCGTTGAGTTTGACATATGTTTTAAAAAACACCCTCCCAAAAAACGTCAGTGGGTATGAAGCCTTACATGTTAAAGTTTAATGTTCCTATTCATAGATAGAAAGTAACTGTATAGTTTAAGATGTGAAACATAATGTGGTTTGTTGCTTGCGCCAGGTGAAAGGTTCCCTAAAGACCACAGCCTGGGCAAACTAAGTATTGTCAGATTTTAGGTGGTGATTCGGAATACCTGGGAGAACAAATATACAGTATTTTCAATGTGTTTTGCTTTGTGGCATATTCAATTTAATAGACCGAATTTTTAAAATATGCACAAGGCCGCTTGCATCCTAAGCCAAGACTGCTGCAATGAATGCGATCGCAACCGCTCTGTTTAATGGATGATAATGAAATCTAATGCTTGCTCACTCCAGACTAGTGTACGAAAAGATAAACATATTTATCTTTCGGCTGCCCTTGCTGTTTCAGCTACACCACTCATGTTTTCCCTTTCAAATGTTGCTACAAAACCTTGTTCAGCAAAAGCCTGTATAGACAGGAAACCAAATATAAATGTAAAAGAAAATAGATAAAACATTTTTCACACAAAACAGACATATGCTTTGGCCAACTCACAGCATGTAAGCAATGACTCCTACACTCCACATGTCTGTGGGAAAGGAGACGAAATCGTAGTTCACAACTTCAGGGGCAAGGAACTCTGGAGTACCAAAGTGCACTTTCAATTTTTCCCTTGGTTTATACCTACAACATGAATAAAAGAAAGATAAAGTATAATTTCAAAGAAATTACAAAGCATAATAGTTTCCAACAGAGGAAACTGGCAGTATAGTAATTACATGTTACTCCATTCCTTCCAGCAAACTCCACAGAAAGAATAAAGTCTGAAACAGAACATAGACAGAGTTCGCACATACAATGAAAAATAACCAGAATGTAATAAACTGGCATACAATGTTACAGGAGAAATGCCTCAGAGGTTATTCCACATAAATCAAATCTGAGCAGACTCTATAAACAATAAGACAGTTTGTGTGCTTTATTGTAAATGTTTCTCTGTCTCTGATTAAATTATGACAGTTTTAAGGGGGAAACAAACCTTCAAATCATTTAACCTGTGTGAAAATAAATAATCTATTTTAAATGTTTTTTTGCTTTTCGTTTTGTAATATAATTTGTAATATAATTTGTACAACCATTGCTATCTGTTCTGAGGTAGGTCTTGTGCACCATTTTGTATGTTAGATGTGAAATATACAGTGCGTGAAGTACATCTGCATTAAGGGGCCCATGACAAAAAGAAGTTAGAAGACACCGAAGCTTTATATATAAAGTTTTTTTCGTATAGAGGTACATTCGACCTCACAATTTTCCTACATCCGTGTAACAGGAGCCTCACATAACTACTACTGAGGTCTCTGCTCCTTCCGCTATCTACCATTCAGTCTAAAGCTTCTTGTTTGCCTCTATTTTCCTACTCACATAATAATACTGCCCCTGTCCTCACTAACAATCACACAGATGGACAGTTTACAAGATCAGCTCTCTCATCTCCTGCTGCTGTGAACATTTCAATGAAGTGATTGGCTGTGCTGTGAACACCCCAATGATCTAATTGGCTAATAAACAGGGTATACACAGAGGGGCAGGCAATAACGACTGAATACTATGTGGCTCTCAGACCCTAGTTAAACATACTCAAAAACTAGGAAGAATGTTAAAGACATTCCCAGGGGTGTCTCAAATTTGACTTATGACATAGGAGATGGGGCAGCATGGTGGCTTACTGGTTAGCACTTCTGCCTCACAGCACAGGGGTCATGAATTTGATTCCCGACCATGGGAATCTGTGTGGAGTTTGTATGTTCTCCCCGTGTTTGCGTGGGTTTCCTCCGGGTGCTCCGATTTCCTCCCACAATCAAAATTGACCGTAGACTTTGTGTGTGTGTGTTAGGGAATTTAGACTGTAAGCTCCAATGGGACAGGGACTGATGTGAGTGAGTTCTCTGTACAGTGCTGCTGAATTAGTGGCGTTATATAAATAGCTGATGATGATGAGATGGAAGGAAGCATCTTAAATCGGGTCATGTTAAAAGAAATCACCATTTGGTATGGCAGTCACTGACTGAGAAGTGTAAAGGTGATTTCCACCCACCTTCAGATTTCTCTGACTTCTATCTAAGCCATCCCTTGACAACTGTCATGGTGCAGTGTCAGCAATGCTTCCTCATAACTGAATTTTGATTGGTTGTCTGTCAATACAGACATCCCGCAGTAATGAAGTTGGGGGTAGGTCTGATGACTAAGCCACAGAGGTGGATATTAAATGACATTATTGATGGAAGTCCAAGAAATTTCTGGTTGAGTGGACATTTCTTTTTTTGATAGACATAATTCTTATAAAAACATAGGGGGGTATTCAATTGTGAGCAAGATCGGTGAAATACTCGAGCTCAAAAAATATTATCGTTAATACGGTAATATTGCACGTAAATACTGTTAATACGGTAATTTACCCGCTGGATTTCAGGGAGCTGCGAGCTGAAATTCAGCGAGTAATTACCGTATTAACGGTAATATTTTTCAAGCGCGAGTATTTCACCGATCTCGCTCACAATTGAATACCCCCCATAGAATGTTGACATTTAGTAAATACCCCCTATTCTAAACTTTGTTAAAACTTTTTATATAGCATCATTCTCCATATATGTTCCCACTATACTGCTTTCCTTTAAGATCACCATATTATCCATGACTCTTTCATTATAATCTTTGTGCAAAGAACATGAATCATTCCTGTAGCCATTCTATGGCTATAATCTCCAAATTATTATTCACTATATTCCCTTATATTATCCTTAAACACGAGGAAAAGACAATTCATCAAGTAATTTACCTTCTAGCCAGGCCAAAGTCAATAATTTTGATCTGATAATCAGCTCTGCTTACACACATGATGTTCTCTGGCTGAAAAGGAAGAAAGCAAGAAATCAAATATGGTCATTGTTAATGAGAGATGACTAAAGTAAGTACTGTGATTATATAAAAGGAGTCATCTTATGTACAGAACTGAGTGCGTTAACTTTCTATTTAACAGGCATGAAACACTCCTATACCACATGCCGATATAACAGTCAGCCAACCCAATGCTAAAACATTTTGGGTGTCACCACAATAACAGCCTGTCAGCATGTGTGTTCCAAAGTATAATACCTTAAGATCTAGATGTATTATGTACATTTGATGCATGAACTGAATTCCTTCACAGATTTGCTTTATAAATAATATTGTATCCACTTCGGAGAGATTGCAGTTCTCATCAATAATTCTGTCAAAGAGTTCTCCACCATCTACGCTGTTAAAAGAGAAAAGAAAAATGATGTCAAGGTAAATCTCATATTTCTTTCAAAGTTGCAGTTGTATATTTATTTTGAACAGTTTCATTTTAACAGAGTTTTACATTATAGTATCTCAATATGAGATTCCAGTTCATAATTCACAGACAAAAAGCACTACTTACTAATGTAATATGATTGTATAGAATGGATAAAAATGAATATACAGATGCAAATTAATGTATGTTATCAGGGGTCTGTGTAGATATTCTGCAGCTGGAGGCACCAAACTGTGGCCTTGCCATATGTTACACAAACTACCATAAACAATTGGATATGAGTTGCCTGCCCTGTACATACTGTATAGTCACTTACATTTTCTATAATTGTTCAGTAAAATTGAAATGCAGACTTCTGGACAGAGAACCAAACATTTATGATTTTTTAAGAATGGAAGCTGCCATGCCACAAAATCAGTGTCTCGGTGGTGAAAATGATAAACGGTATTTAAGTGTGATTTCCTCTAAATGTACATCAATGTGTATGTAGACTATAAAAGTGTTACCAACAATCTATAGAATTTTGCTTAAGAAGTTTAAGACTGTGGAGTTTATAATTTTTTTTTCAATAATGATACTGTAGAGGAAAGACATTAAATATAAAAACATCATGAACTGAATATAATACAAAAACAAGAAGATACAAATAATGTCAACAGATACATTGGGTAGAAGGGGCAGATATAGGTAGTACAGAAAACAGTGGTACATGGAATTGGACGGTTCATTAGAAAGAGCTGAAATGAAGGGAATGACTGAAGTGAGAGGGGTTTGAGTAAAAAAAATGGGAATAAGTATAATACCAAGATAACAATGACTACAGTGGAAAGCACAGGATTTTGGATATGGTGATTTAAAATGCCAAAGCAGAACGGGGACTGATAGATATACCAGCCATTCATGAACAATCTATTTGTGCTATTCAGTTTAACAAATGGCAGCAGTTTCAGGAAGGTAACATATATGCTTTATTAATGAGGATATATAGAAAATGGTTATAGGTAGGATTTTGCAAAAATTCAACCTCTAGAACAGTCAACTAAAGTGGAGATTTCCCGTAATATTTGTCAAATGGTACATTACATGTATAATATACAGCACATTTTAATTAATATTAAGTATACTATATATGAATATCCTAGTTCTGCCCTAGTATAGCCAACAACCAAAATAATATTGTAAAATGAATGCATGGTTTGAATGGAAGGGCTCTACTGCCATCTACTGGGCATGAGTAGTTATGCCGCTTTTAAACTTCTGAGCATTTTTTGGACAACATTTATTGGCTTGAGGAAAATACATATACCTGTAATCCCCCCACCTTAATGGTCTCTGTGGGCTGATATGTTCACTGTGATGTCAATGATATTGATGATAGTGGAATGTTGAAAATGTAATGGATTTCCAAAAAGCAAAAGTTTCAGAAACCTTCATAGAGTTATGGCACATTGTAATGCATTCAGTAGGGCTAAACACTTACTGAACAGCACCATGCCTAGTTAAGTTATAGATGTCAAGAGATGAGGTTAATAAGAATAATTGAACGAAAAAATAAATGCACCTACTATTCCATAACAAGAATTATGTCATTTCGAGACTCAAAAGCGTCATATAACTGGATAAGATTCGAATGATTCAACTGATTCATGACATATATCTCGTTTTTCGCTTCCTCCTGGAAATTAAGATAAAGTTATTTTTAAGCAAAATTTCAGCAGACATTTAAGTGATGTTCTTGTGTAAAGCAACAATGCAGTCCTAAGCCTTTAACCTTTGTTACTCAGGGCCATCGCTTTTAAAGAACATATCGTGCTTTGGGGATATCATGGACCCTGCTGGTGCCTGCAATGTACTGCTATCTGTCCAGGAACTGCTGGCCACCACGAACTGTAGTTGTAGGGGCATTAATAACACAGTTATAGAGGAAGCCCCAACCCCTACACACAAAACTCAATCTGACCACACCCATTGTATTCACAGTGGTGATTGGACACGATGGAATATCATGTGCACTAGATAGTCACAAACACTTATTAGGACGTTGCCTGGTTAATGGACAAAGAAGTAATAAGAATAAAGAGATCCCAGTCCTCGCTGATTCTTACATGCCATAAATGTGAGGAGGAGAAAGGCAAAGAGTGGAGGCTCCTTATTGGGAGTAATTTACCCATGTATGCAGCAATGCCTTCCTACTGGCAGCAGTGGCAATAAGAGTAAAGTGATATTTAATAAATGCTAATTAATGGATATAGATCATTTTTCGATTACTATATCACTTGTGAATCTAATGCGTGTTTAATCTCTCTCCTCAAAGGCCCCCATCTACTACAGTAAACACCCCAATAATGTGTGTGCTGTCTAAGGACTGTTTAAAAAATCAATGTGGTGGAATGAAGAATAAAAATTGGCTGCCCCAGTTGGACCTATTTATGATTTTTCCCTGCATTGCTGTGATAAGTAGAATTTTTTTATTGCAATTTATTATACTGTAAAAAAAAATACACTTATCACCCAAACTTCTGAAAAAAATAGAACTTGCTCAGCTTCCACAGCGATACTGGCTGGAGCAGAAATAGTTAACTTACTGCTTTGCTGGGTCAATCTAAGTAAAGTCGGCTGACATTTAGCATGTAGACTTTTCATCGGCATTAACCTATTTTAAGTACAGTCAATTCAATTAATTTTCTTTTCATGTATTTATTTATTTATTCTAGTAATATTTTCTATTTTAGTAGAAAAATTAGTAATCACGAAGTTAACATGGTGTATGTTACAAGTTATTATGCAGGTTTTACTTTCTAAATTTCATGATAAACCACTCTGCCTTCCTCACAATTTATTATTTACTCTTTACTTACATAAATGAGGCAATACTGATTAGTGAGTTTTGCCATTATAATTATATATAAGAAATGCATTATAATGTAACAGCATAATAATATTACTAGACAATATCAATAGTTAACCTGTAGCATCAGCCCTTGAACCTTGCTGTAACCAAAGTGAAACTGGCATTTTTATAAAAGGCGGCAGTGCCGCGCACAGAGTGGTTTTCCCTTGGCCCTGCACCAACCAAAAAAACTTACTTGTGAATTAGTGTGATTTGTATAGATCACATGATATAGATTACTGATAGATTGTATAAAAATTGCTAACCTTTTCTTTGAGTCCTCTGACCTTGATGATCTTTGCTGCTAGGGTAAGTCCTGATGCATTCTCTACACATCTGTGCACTTGACCAAACCTTCCACTATAAATGTAAGCAAAACATTTTCACATTTGATTAAAAGACCATGTAAAAACAACAGCCATCGAAACATAGCATGGCTCTGAATGATCACTAATGCTGTCTTTGACAGTAAAAATAATGTAATTTCTTACGAGCTATGGAGAACCCTTCTTGTATTGGAAATATAGAAAATAGCGGGTTAAGAACTTACCCACCAAGCACCTGCGCCTTTTCCACAGTGTAATAATTATTAATCTGGGCACTTTTGGCAGAGACAATTCTGTGATCAAAAGGGGCTGGAGGAGGAGGTGTGGCATCTATATGGATTAAAAAGCAAATGTTATCAGCTGAAACAAAAATGAGTTCACATACAGATTAAAGCACTTTCATAAAATTCTATGTGTTGCAACTAGATATGCTCACTGACCCCCGTGTTTTGGTTTTGGTTTTGGATCTGGATTACCTTCGGGTTTTGGTTTTGGTTTTGCCAAAACCACCCTTGCGTGTTCTGGTTTTGGATCTGTGTTTTTTTAGAAAAATTTGCTAAATATGCTAAAATCACATAATGTTGCTGTTTTTTTGATCCTACATTATTATTAACCTCACTAACACTAATTTCAAGTAGTTTACAGTCAGTTGTGACCACCTCACAGATCACATTATTATTTTCATACACTTTTGGACCAATACTGCAGCGACCTGGCTGGATGGTAAGCAACAGAGCAATGACTCAAACACTGAATCAGCCCCAATTCCCACAAAATTATAATCTAGTTAGGTACCTTTCATGTAAAGTGCAGATTACAAACACAACAAAACACGTGTGGGAGAATGTGGCATCTAAGAGGCTGACTAATAGACACAAAGACATTGCATGGATGGCTATCCAGGGATGTCTGCCTCTCAGGACATTCATGCACTCCCGGAACCTGTCCACTGCCCCTTCTGCATCACCAGAAGGAAAACAGCACAGCATATTTTTTGAGCCTGCCCCACTGCACAGGCACTGTTGGATGCCTTGGAACATGAACATAAGGACAGTGTGCCCAGAACTTGCCTTTCATACCATTCAGTATTTTATGGATTATTTCCTGGGACCCACATATTTGGGGCAATCCAGTAGGCCTGGAGCCTAATGAACTGCTTTAAGGACGCTATTTGGCTTGCCAGGAATCGCCACATCTTGAAAAGGGAGAAGATGACCATCCAGGACTGTCGCAGGCTGATCCACAGCCTACTAAGAGACTATAACACCATTGACAGTCCTGAGGAAGAGAAAGATGATTCATTTTCTATCTCCCTCTTCTCCTTCTCCCCCTATGTGTCTGTTTATTCAATATAACACTGTTGAATTTGCCTGCAAATTCAGAAGACAAGCCTGCTTGTCTTCCTATTCATCAATGACTCTTAGCAATGGAACACTCGTCTTTGGGTGTTACCTATATAAGGCAGTAGAATTTGCCTACAAATTCAGAAGACAAGCCTGTTTGTCTTCCTATTCATCAATGACTCTTAGCAATGGAGCACTCGTCTTTGGGTGTATATTAGACCCTACACTTATTAGTGCAAATTCAGAAAAAAAGCCTGCAAGGACTTGTATTTTCCATTTCAGCAATGACCAAAGCAGCTCTTCTATAAGGGTGTATATTAGACCCTACACGTAGTAGTGCAAATTCAGAAAAAAATACTGCAAGGATTGGTATATTAGGATTTCAACAATGACCAACTGACCAAAGCAACTCTTCAATTTGGGTGTATATTAGACCCTACACTTATTAGTGCACATTCAGAAAAAAAGCCTGCAAGGACTTGTTTATTTATATTTATATTTGTATTTCAGCAATGACAAATTCAGCAATGGAGCTTTCTCTAACACTGCTACCACCCTCCTCTTTCTCTTCTATCACTTTGCCTGCCAAACTGCTCTATACTCGGTCCTATCCCTTCTCTGTCCCTCTCTCAAATGGCGCTAGATCGCCATGGAGGGCGGTATTTATAGATTCCAAAGCTCACGAGATCCGAGATCCGCCGATGTCTCGATGACGTTTTGCCTTGTTTTGGAATCCGAATAGGCGCAAGAGTACCGAGCCGACTCAGCTCGGTACTCGAAACCCCAAAGTTCGGGTGGGTTCGGTTTTCGCGAAACCAAGCCCGCCCATCTCTAGTTGTAATGCATCTAATTGATTAATGCTTGCTAATCTCACCTTTCTGCTAAACATCTTCTTTTAGTTACTTTGATATAGAGTAGAACCCAATTACAGGAACAACAGTTATTTAAAAAGAACCTGTAACCTCTGTGACTGGTAATTATTTTTTACATACAGGTTTTTAATAGCCTGTAGCAAAAGAGATAAAGAACACTCCCATGGTTGCCTGGACGAGACAATGTGGCTCAGGTGACTAGCTTGCTAACTGACCTGGCTAGCATGCTAAAATGTTTGGCTGGCATGATAATTGTAGCCACTGCCATTCCCATGTTCCATGTCAGTGCTTTACATCAATGAGAAGAGCTGGTGTAGAGTAAAAGGCTGTGGGGGGAGGGACTTA
Source organism: Mixophyes fleayi (assembly GCF_038048845.1). NCBI lineage: Eukaryota > Metazoa > Chordata > Amphibia > Anura > Limnodynastidae > Mixophyes > Mixophyes fleayi. Next base: position 166,440,997 of record NC_134406.1, on the reverse strand, counting down.
CAACTACTCTACATACTATTAGCATATTGAGCGCAATTTCCCAAAGTCCCTCTCTCAGATGAACTGGGTGCAGGAAGTGGTATCTTTTCTCCTACTGGTTTTAGATGACCAGTACTTAGCAAAAAAAAGGACCTATCATAGATAGTAGATCCTCTTTAAACAATTCAAAAAGGGTACAAAAAGGGTATCCAAGCAATGAGTGCAAAATATTTTTGACGCATTGCTAGTATATAAATGAGAACATTACAATGAATGTAATGTCCTGTCAAAAGCATCTTGACAGTTGATACTTAAATGCCTACTCTTGCTTACTCTTCCAAAATGTCTGGAAGACTCACAAATTTTAGGGAGCTCTCATGGGCTACCAGAAGAGTACACCCTCCTGCATTCCACCCAACCATCTTAAAAAGTGGTTGTGCTGACGTGACAATGGTCAAGGTAATGGTGAAGTCCAGACAAAATGTCAAGGCAGCTATAACGGGCAACTATACAGCTGCCTGCACTGAAAAGGTACAAGCAGCCAGTGAAGCAGCTCCCTGGGAGATGAGCCCCTTGCTGCAGATTAGCTACAGGGCAGTCATTTGACCACACTTTGAACTACCCCTCTGGCCGATCAGAAGAGTCTACAGTAACCGAGTGGTGGGCAGGGAAGGCAACACCGAGAGTGCCTAAGCTCACCACTGCTTATAGTACCCTCCCATTCAGGAGAGATTGAATGATAACTAAAATGGGATTTCTCTACAAAATGCCTATGGAAGGCAACCAAGAGAGAAACTCCTCCAATGGACCAAATTATGAAGGCAGCCCCTATGCAATCTAGAATGTAAGATTCTCTCTACCTCATATTCTGGTTCACCATCCACAATAATTGGAGAATGTTTGTAGAGTATCTTGTAAAACTGAAGCACTGGCTTCAGCATTGGGATATACAAAATGTTTTAGGAACTTTCATAGATGATATCAAGTACAACTTTAAAAACACCAGATTTAAAACTCTAATAATCTTATAAGTGTTGATGTATCTAGGCCCTAACTTACTTGAGGGTTATTGCAATTTGATCTTTAGTGGAAAGCCAAACTTTATTTCCAACTTTAAACTTAGTGGATGGCCTATGCTGAAACTCAGCAAATCGTTTAAACTGAGAAGCCGAAAGTGCCAGAGAAGAATGTACCTTCTTCCAGCCTTTTTTTAAGCACTGGGTAGAGTTTCTGACCTCAGAGACATTACAGATCCATAACAAAGAAAAAGACTTTGGGTGGTGCCCACTAACATAGAAGACTGGTGACAATCTGGAAGAGGAGTGTAAAGAGCTACTGTGAGCAAAATCAGCTCAAGGGAGATACTCCGACCAGTCAAACTGCGGTTTAGAAACAGAACACCTCAAATATTGCTCCAGAAATTGATTGGTGCATTTGGTCTGTCCATTGGTCTGTGGGTGATAAGCAGAAGAAAATGACAATTCATTCCCAAGCCAGATCTGAAAGTAATGATAAAATTGAATCTAGAAAAAAACAACCTATGTGACTGCCTAGGATTCAACCTCTTGGTGAACTCAATATATTGTAAATTCTTATGGTCATTAGAAAGAATAATGGGATGAATACATCCTCCAACCAATGACTTCATTCCTCAAAAGCCCATTTTATGGCTAAAAATTCCCGATTTCCAATACTGTACTTAATTTCATCAGCAGAAAATTTGCTAGAAAAGGAAGCACAAATATGTAATCTTGTAATCTCTTGTCATAAGCACCATTCTAAGAAGTGGACTCCAGTGTATTCTTTCGAAGCATCTTCTTCTACAATGAAGGATAGATTGGCATCAGGGTGCTGAAGGACTAAAGCCGTAATGAAGGCTGTTTATTAAAAAAATATTTCATGAAACTTATGCAGTGTTTAGCAAAAAACAAAAACTGTTGTATCGCCTTTAAATTAGTATCTAGGGCTTAGTTAACAATAGTCTGAACCTTAACAGGATGAATACTTATCCTGCGTGAGAAATAATATAGCATATGAAAGAAACCTTATTGACTTCAATTTCACATGTTTTGTAATTTTGCATATAATTTATTTTCTCTTAATACCATCTTAACCTGATGGCAATGTCTAGTTAAAGAAGAAGAAAAAAATAGAATAGCATCCAGATACACAAATTAGAAATGCTAAAACAATTTAATTAATAAAAAAATTACTTTTGAGAAATTGAGAACTGAGAAATAATTAAATGGTACAATCAAAATCTCTATAAGGAGGACATTTGTCAGATTTATTGCAAAAAAATTAAAATGACCTCCATAGGCTCAGATATACTTTACAGATAAGCAGAAGCAAGATAAACATTGCTCTTGGCAATTCATTCCCCATCTAACAATCCCTCCCACTTTCCAACCAATAGTCAGTCATTGATAATCCAAAACTAGAGGAAAGGAAGGAGAGTATATATGAAAAAATGAAATCCCTTCTCCACGCAGACTGCCCACAGTTAATGTCACATTGTTTTATAGTGAATGGCACCTCTAAACAACAGACCACCATCTAATCCGCAAATACCGATACCAAGGTCTAAAACAATGGCCGGAATTTTTAAGATTTGGGCTACAGTAATATCTTCAAAATTTACAGCAGCTCCACTTTCAATAAGGAAATACCTGTGGACCTACATGCATTTCCGTCAACTTATCTAGGTCCATTTGTCTCTGGCTTCTTAGGTAAGGAAACAGGCAAAGGGACTCTTTTCCCAGTATAAGCATAGGCCTGAGGTGTATCATCTCTGTTTCTCTTTAGAGGACAACCTGAATGCTCCTATTTCAATGGGTTCCATATGACTGAAATCCACAGAAGATGTAGGGACAGATGAATTCTCGCTCCTTCTCTTTTTATTTGCCTGTCAGTTTTGATGTCTAGCTGCAAGGTTTTCAAGATTCTCTGTAACTGAGTACTGGAGTAGGTAATCTTTTAACTGTTATGATAGTACTAACCTAATAATTATAACCGGAGTCTGCAGCCCAATCTTGAAATTTGGAGCAATACTCCTCTACTGGCAAACAGACCTGACGAAGACAGAGGAGGTTGGTCTTAGGTAAGGTAACGCCTTCTGGGCTGTCATAATGTAAACCTAATGTCTCGAAAAAGGTGTCCACAGATGTGAGGGTTGGGTTATGCTTATAATAGAGAGATAATAACACCTGTAACCTATTCTCTGCAGCTCTGCCCGGCAAGGACGAGGTCTCAGCTTAAAATATTATTTTCAGCTCTGACAAAAGTTTGTAAATGTTTTATCTGGTTACCAAAAAACAGATCATGCATGTTTAACTTAGGTTCATTTACGATTGTGGCAGCTACTGGTGGAACTCTGGAAGCCTCTTCCTGGTCTTTGTCTCTAGTGGATATGTCCTGACGATGATTGGCCAATACTTGAGCATGATTTTTGCACTTGAATATAGCCTATTATAATGTGATACCAGATGCCGAATTCTCGGATTAAACGGCTAGAACCAGGCTAGTCATGATCTTTTCCTACAGAAGCCAACTTTCTTTTGGAGCTGAATGTGTTCATCACTCCTCCCAGATTTGTGTATGCAGTAGTAACAGTTTATTTTGGGATAAGGGTTGGGACCAAAATTATTGGAGATACTCATAAAACGGTACTGAGGACAAAAAATAGTAAAAGGCGGTACTCACATGTGATGGAATGAGGTCTGGGCCAGTGTCAATCCAGGATAATGCTCAAGTCTGGCAAAACATCATAGCAGGAGGCAATCCAGAGAGCAGCAAATAGACCCCCGTGACAGAAACTGCAACTATAACAGGCAACAAGCTACATAACTGCCTGCACTAAAAAAAGGTGCAGATAGCCTTAGGAGCCAAGTCCACTGCTGCAGATTCGCTGCAATGGGGTAACATGAAAGCACTTTGAACTACTTGTCTATTTGCTAAGAGGCATCCATATTATGTGAGCGGCCAGTGGGGGAGGCAGCTGAAAGCATCTGCCACTCCTGAGTCCGGACACCCCTGTTCTTTAAGACTATTAGCTTTAGTGTTATCTGGTTTAAATAGTGGCTTACATGTAGGCCTCTAGCAGATCCAACCTACACTGGATATAATAGTGTAGGTTCCAGTGGATATTCAATCAGGACCTTCCTTACACTCCTAAAAGATGTCCTATATCAAGTCATAGTACTGTTACCAGGTTTTCTAGGAACCACGCAAGACTGAATGTAGAAAAACGATGTGGCTCACAGACTTTGAAACAGCACTCACATCAAGCACTGCGGTCAATCGAGGAGGGCCAAGAAGAGTATCCAATTGCTCCTAATTACCTGTGGATCTTACATATTCTCACTGCCATCCTGGGTACATTAATGTTGGCTTCTGCCCTCACTGTCAGCCTGGATCCATTCAAGGTGGCACCCATTGTTTATCTTTGTTGGCTCAGAGACAATGGCCGATCATAAAGCAGTTGAATAAGTTGAATGAAAGTAAGGAGGCATTGGGACTGTCTTCAAGTAAGCCAACATTGGTTTAGCTTGTAGTCAACAAGTGTTTTTATCACCAAAACAACAACTTTACATATGCACAATTGAAGTATAGTCCAATGCTCTATGAAAATCACCTTCAAGGATATGCACACATCAGTTTGTTTTTTCGGTGGTAAAAAGTATTTTCAGACATAAACTAAACTGGGAACACCCTGATACATGCACAATCTCACCCCTAAAAGCCTATTTAACTACCTCATCTCACAGCACAGAATCTTGCTATTGCATGTGGGTGCAGATTGGGCCCCTTTCCTCTCCCTAGTCTACATTCAGCAAGGAATGGGATGATTTCTCCCAGTAACATTCCTCCCATGATCACCAATGTCTTTGATCCATGTGCTTAATCATACAAATAGATACAACTGTACAAGAATAGACACATAGGGGTACATTTACTAAACTGTGGGTTTGAAAAAGTGGAGATGTTGCCTATAGCAACCAATCAGATTCTAGTTTTCATTAATTTAGTGCATTCTACAAAATGAAAGCTAGAATCTGATTGGTTGCTATAGGCAACATTTCTACTTTTTCAAACCCGCAGTTTAGTAAATATACCCCATAATGTCACAAGTGCATTACGATGCAGACTGGCAGTTTAGCTGTTTTGTAAATTACTTTTATACAGATAAGTCTCAAATAAACACTCATCAAGTCCCCAGCCAGTATCTTGAACAATATATTGTCCCATTCTCTACTTTAGTGTGTCACAATGATGTCACATTCATTTTGTTATTTACAATCTCTGGCATTATGACAATCAACTGGCACACTGGTTGGGAACAACAGCTCTATGTATTAGTCCACTGCACATAGTCATATATAGTGATAGTGGCAAGACATCCAATTACACAATATCTAAAGGTATGTCCTCTTAACACTTTGGGCATATTTAATTCCGATTCGCGGCCGCGATTACGCGCGGCAGCACGGGTCTCGGTACCGCAACATCGTGGATTTCTGTACGCACCCCATATGCGCACAGAAATCCACGATATTGCGCTACCGTAATGATGCTTTATATGCGCAGCCGCGCGGAATCGTGGCCGCGAATTGGAATTGAATATGCCCCATTATATGAAAACAAAAACTTAGAGTAAAATATGCATTAAAATGTAGCCATCTAGCTAACATCACATGTTCAGTGTGGCAATCTGGATGTGTAATTCTTGCAGCTTACAGGTCGTGTGAGTCCTTTATCTTATGAAACCTAATTTATTTCTGTGCTATTAGATTTATATGCTAAATATAAGTAAATGCAAACCAGTAACAGAAGGAATATAGAAAAAGAAAATCACCAGCAATCACTACCAGTGGGAATTCATGGAAAGCCTACATTACAGTTATCTGTTATTTATGTAGCATAGACGTTACTCTAAACAATATCATTGAGTTACCAACATCACTTTCTCATAAACCCCTTTTACTTATCATAGAATAACTTAACCATCTACTGTATATATGTATACTGAATTTGTTAAGGATGTTGTTTAGGCGACAGATGTATATTGTGTATGCTAGAACCATATATTTCTAAGTTTCCATATAGCAGGGCTATGAACAGCATTCTATATTCCATTGTTATTTTTGAAAAAGCAGTTTTAAGTAATTATTTGTCATTCAGCCAATGAAAATTAATCAGAGGTGTATGCATGAGTTTTAAAGCCCTGCTATGTGGACATAAACACTGTCAGCAGGCAGAGCATACTACGATAAGCTGCGCATTAGCAACTGCTGCAAGATTAATGCTGCACCTCTGCATTTGTTTGAGGATAAGGAATCTGTGGTATTTTGTGGGTTAAACATGGTTTCTTACCAAGAATCAACAATTCTTCCTGTAAGGATGATTGTTCTTTATTTTCATCAACACATTTGCTTGCCTGTGCTTCCTTGTTATTTATAAAATCAATTGTTGTTCCTTCAGAGTCCTGGTAGGTGGTGCTTTCTTCTGTGTCTTTTGTGTCTAGTCTGCTCTTCTTGCTGTCTTCTTTCATGTGATCCTGGTCAGTTACCCGTCTCTTGCTGTTACAGCCCTGTTCATTATGGCAGAATTCACCATTTTGTGAGCATTCCTCTAAACACTCTACTTCTTCCTCTTCTTCTTCTTCTTCTTCATCAATGTCATCTTCGTCTTCTTCTTCTGTGAACGCTTGAACGTCCTCTTCATCCTCCCCACTAAAATAAAACACTTATTTAATGATTATCATTCCACATACCATGAACAATATCAACCCCTTAATATAGATTTACCAAGTGAAGTGAAGTTTCTTTGCCAAGTTAGATTCACTGAAAAGTCAAGAAAATACACACAAAATCACTCCAAAATACAACAATTAAAGATACATTTCATTGGGAAATTGTTAAGAAAAAAATAAATATAAATATATATATATATATATATATATATATATATGTATATATATATATATATATATATATATATATATATATATATATATATGTATATATATATATATATATATATATATATATATATATATATATATGTCTAGGGACATTTGGCAGTTGTGTTACTGCATCTAAGCACATCATGTACTATGTCAGTGTTAGTGGACCTTGGATCACTACACTCTACATTATGCCATGTATACTATATGTGATCAATGATCCCAGTACTGTTTTCAGAGCAGTTTGCTCACATTGAGTTCCATTTGTAGCATGAGCAAATTGTATTAAAGTGCTTGTCTGAAAAATCCCTACAATAATAGGTAGCAAAGGCTTCTTTTACTTTTAGCCTGCAGATTTGTGAAAAGTCCTTAACTATCCTTGGAAGCTACTCATAATTTGTGGGAGAGGAATTTTGCTTATGTTCTATTTTATGTTCTATTTTATTTAGTGTAAGACTAGTTAAAAGTTCCGCAGCAATAGTGCATCATTTTATCTTGGAATTATAATAATTATAATAATTATAATCTTGGAATTATAATAAGCCATTTTGGATACTGGAGACATCTTTATATAAATAGAGAAGCCAGGATGCACTCTATACAAAAAAATAATAAAAAAAAATTACTGTGCAAGGTCCGTAAAGGATAATTATAATTCACCATGGTTTAAAGGAACAGATCAGCACTAGTAAAGAACAGATCAGCACTAGTAAAGAACAGACCAGGTATATACGTCCTGAATTTCTGTCGTTTGTGTTTTAAAAACACCAGGGGTATTGTTTGCTTGTGGGAAAAAAGCTTCCCAAAGAGTGTGGTCAGCTGTAGAAGCAGCCAATATAAGAGTCCTTGGGGTATGAATGAGAGAGAAGGACGGCTCCATTCATAAGGCCCATTTCGGGTTTTGCAACCAGCTAACATATTGTTAGTAATCAGGAGTTGCACCTGATAAGGTGCTGTTAAAAAGCTACTAGGCAGTTCATTCAGTCTCTTAATACCTGGGGAAGAGGTCAGATGGCTCTAGAGAGATACTGCATTTTGTGATCTGTAAGTTTTATTGTTTTGTATGTGTGTGACACTAGGTCCCTCACTTTAGAGAGGAAGTTCCCATGTATCGGTTAGAAGCCAGACAGGCAAGTGTGTTTATGGCTTGCTTATTTTCAGGCTAGTGAATAAAACTAGCTGAGGCTATTTAAGCACTGGACTGGTGTGATATATTTGGCTGATTGCGTGTAAAGTACCTCTAACCTGATCTTATGATATATATATATATATATATATATATTTTATTTTATTTTTTCTTAACAACTATGCACAGCAAGTACTACTGCACAACAGGTGCTCATCTATTCATTTATTTTCCTCCGGATGGACGATTGATGGCAGGGGAATGTATGGAAGGATATTATTGATCCTTATAAAAAAGTGTACAGGGACTCACATAATTTTGAATTTACAAACTGGGCCAGTCATGTAACCTAATCTTTCTTCATTTCCCAAGAAGAATGTTTTTCAGTCACCCCGTCATTATCAATATAACCCTGTCTCGTTACTCGATTCTGCATAGATTTAGTGGGTAGCTGTCACGAAAGCCAGATAGTTGGAATGGTCTTGATCTCTGCTTGAGTGACAGTTACCCCCAAAGAGGTGCAGAGTCTAACGGAGGAGAGGAATTCACTAGGGATTCCCACAAGGAAAGATGGTCTTAGCTGCACTCAACCGCAAGGGCGCAGAGAACCACAAAGTAACTGTAAGGCAGAATGAAATGTAACCTCAGGTGTATGGAATTCTGCAACCGGATGGATGCTGTGCGATGATCAGCAGTATAGCCACGAGTCTCGATAATAGGATAGGCTGAGCAGGTAGTACAGTCACAGGTCTTAACAGCGGAATAAGCTTAACAGGTAATGCTGTGAAGCGTGGACTGAGGAGAGCAAAAGCACTGAGATCCACACAGGTGATATAACTCTGGAACAGGACCGATGAAGAGCGAAGCTGCAGCCGATGAACGAACGGCCTAACTCGCAAAGACAGGAACAATGGTAAGTATGAGCACGGACGGGAGTCAGAGGAGATGCTTCCTATCAGGTACGGAGACCTGATGATCTGACACCCATAGAAAGGAGGAGGACCCTTATAAAGGGAACAGGCTGGTGATCCTCCTATCACCGTGGAGCAGAGGTTTTAAAAGATTCCCGGGGTTGCACATGTGCAGAATACTTGGCAAGATGGCGTCTGAGGATAGATGAACGCCAGGCTGTACAACAGATAAGAGTAACCACGGGAAACCCATGTATACAAGGATCAGAATGGATTTAAACCGGTAAGATGCGTGATAGCAGCCCATTTGGGGTAACAATGTTACTCCACAGCAACAGGGGGCATATTGATGTGAGTGAACAGCTAGCTGACCAGGTTGGAAAGCCCACCTCTCTTCTCATCATTAGACCAGAAGAGAAGCTATGGGCATCATGACCATTTTACTGCAGAAACCCTGTGACAGTACTGCAATGTTTGATATCACCTGAAGAAGAATACTAAGGGAATACTGCAACTAAGTGGTCACAATCCTAAATGAGCCAATGCAGGGAGAATGCAAGATGATGCATATCTAACATTGTTTATTCTTCATATTGTATTGCCCTGAATGACCATGTGTATGCCCTTTGCACTACTCATAATGATATCATAAGCCCTATCTGAGATTTTTTCCTGTTACTGTCAACTTTATATGCTAGCTGGGAAAAACAAGTTTTAATTTAGGTACAGTTTAAATGCTGCTGTCATTATACTACATTATAAGGAATCTGGAAAAGTAAAAAAAAGAAAAAAGAAACTGAGACAAACCGTCTGCACAGTAGTCAGATTCTCAGGAGTTTAAAAAACAAGTTCAGGTGCCTAAAATAGCACTATAATAAAATATTCATGTCTATAGAAAATTCACATGATGGTACATGAGAGGTGTGTTACAGGATACTAACACTTCTCAGTTACTGTACCAATAGCATTGATGGCTATATAAGCAAACCACAAACATTGTTTTGCTTAGTTAGCTCTGAATATACTAGATGCAAATCCAGTACCAGTAAGGGAAAACATGGGTTTATTTAGTATATAAAAACAGCAAAGGCTCAGCCATCAAAATTAGATTCGTATGGGCTGGTGTACATCGGCTGTGTTACTCTGCCCATGCCACATCCCTTTTTTCTTCCAGTAAACAATGGAAAGACACATGTATATGGGCTTTTATTCTAACAGGGACCAATGGTCCCTAGAATGCTGAGGTCTCTCTTCTATCTCAGAAAAGAAAGTGGACATAGCAAATCCAGATTAAACCTTATTACAGTTTCAACAGTAAACTGCATTTTTTTATTTTATTTTTTTAATTTTTTAATTTTATTTAAGTTTGGATACATAACACAATTACAAGATTACAATTACAAATAATCCAAGATGTTACAATAAATTCAATAGAACAACAAGAAAACATGGGATTTAAGCTTGGTAAAGGGACGGGGAGTAGGAAGAAGGGGGAAGAGAAGGGGGATGGGGTGATTGCCACATTAAGGTCCGGTAAAACACAGATGATGGGAAATATTGAGGGATGGTTCACATGACACAAGCTCAGATTGAGGACGAGTAGCTCAGAGCCATGGGAACATAAAGGTTAGAGTCCATTTTACATTGGTGTGTGAGGACGGACTGATTGGCTTTTTAGGAATAGATATTCAGTATTATTACTCTCTTTATATTTTTCTAATTATTATTAGTCTAACCAAAACTACCAGTCCCTGTGGCCAAATTTTTTTAAGAGATATTATTCTTTATTGGGATATAAAATTCTGCTATCCAGTGGTGCTGAAATAACCATGTAATCTATATTTGTAATTGTTATATATAAGAGCAAAAGAAAAAAAAAAGGTTTAGGGATATTAATAATAGTTATAGCTTACCTTTCTGTTAAAGGTGTGTCGGTTGTTTCAAATTCAGTGTCATGATAAGTTGGAGATGGAGAAAGATGATCAGATGTGTCAGTGCCAGTGATGGGATCTTCTGATGCTGTTGACTCTGTGGAATCTTGCACAGCTTTAATTTTGTCACTATTTGTAATATTATGGATGCTGTCACCTTCCTCTTGTTCATCAAGAGCATCATGTTTACCCTCATTATCTTCATATTTGTTCTGGCTTTGTATGTCTGGTATATCTGGTATATCTTCAGTCACCAAAATTATAAGTTTTTCTTCTCCCTTGTCCTCCTGACTGTTGGCCAAGTTTTCCCCTGTGTCCTCAACATCGTCGCTCACCTCTGGTAGTGCTTGAACACATTCTTCATTTATAGAAGTAGGTTTCTCATTTTCCTCCACAGAAAAAATGATGGGAATGCCATCTTGAACATGCGGTTTGATGTGAGAGTTTGGTATATCTATAGATACAAAGTTCTCCTCATACTTTATTTCTGCAGATTTGTTGTCAACCAATATAACAGACGCCTTTTCTGTATTCTCTCTATTGAGTTTTTGGACCTTTTCTTTATATTTGCGGAACAGGGTCTTTTGGACAGATCGCTCTAAAAGCAATGACAGGACAGCAAGCAAATAATGGCTGGTTTGATTAGTATGTTTTTAAGGCATACACTCAAAAGCTTGTTTACTGTCAGTAGCAGTAGCCATACAGAAACAACATGTAAAGCATCATCACCAAGCTAAATAGGCCAATTCAACAATTGGATAGAAAATCTTGTTATCTTCTTATGTTAATATAGAAATCAGTTTGATGTATTTTATGAAACCTGTAAAATTAGACAATTTGTTAAACAGAAAACACAGTAATAAATTGAAAACTAAAAAGAGACATAAATCTGGTAGAAGAGAGTTATGTGTCACTGTGATCCAGCTGACGATCAGTGTAACACGAAATAATTCAGCAAATATAATGTTAACATATAGTTATATTTTCTTTTTTTTACTTGCCAATATTATATTATAAGTCCATCTTGTGACGCTAAAAAAATAATAGTTTGTCACATACAGTCTGTATAAAAAGACTACAGGTATTTGTGATATACTTAAAATCAAGATAAATGATGTCAGACATTTTATGTGCCCTTGTAACCTACAATGTGCAAGTGAAAAACAAAAAAACTATTTTATTGCAGTCTTTTTGAATAAGTCTATATCAACTTCACACACCTGGATTTTGTATTTTATTCCACTCCTCCCTGCAACAAAGTTCAAGGTCCATCAAATTGTGAGGGGATCTCCTGTTTACAGACCTCTTTGGGTAGTTCCAAAGGTTTTCAATGGGGCTAAGGTTTTTGTACTGATTGGAGCATACCAAGACTTTGATCTTCCTTTTTTAAAGCTATTCCTTGGTTGACTGGGATGTGTACTTTGGATTGTTTTTATGTTGGAAGGTGAAATTCCTCTTCATCTAAAGCTTTCTGACATAGACCAGCATTTTGCCAAAATGTATTGATATTTATACCTATTAATTTTGTTCTCTATCCTGATTAAAGCCCCTTTCTCAGCTGAACAGAAACAGCCCAAGGCATGATACTGGCACCACCATGCTTCACAGTATAAGCGTGCGCACAGAGTGTCCTGGATGTGGACGCCGTCTTCATGCTTATCAGCAAAATAACCGGCATTCTGATGACAGTGTCCGTGAGTGAGTCACTCAGTGCCTCACAAAACATATCAATGCAGTGGCAACCTCCCCTTCCCTTTGCACCCTAATTATCTCTGCCCCCAGAGAAGCTGAATATGGAGCAGTGCAGTAAGTTGTATATGTACTATATAAGATACACAGTCCTGGGTGCACTGCTGTTTGGTATAATAAGAACTGGGGGCACTTCTTTTTGGCAGAAAAAGAACTGGGTACACTAGTGTGTGGCTTAATATGAACTGAGGGCACAACAGTGTAGCATAATATGACTTGTGGGCACTACTGTTTGGCATAATATAAACTTGGTACACTACTGTGTGACATAATATGACTTGTGGGCACTACTGTTTGGCATAATATAAACTTGGTACACTACTGTGTGACCTAATATGACTTGTAGGCACTACTATGTGGCATAATATGAACTGAGGGCACAACTGTTTGGAATAATATGAATGGAGGCACCACTGTGTGGCATAATATGAATTGGGGGCACTTCTGTTTGCCAGAATATGAACTGCACACCCTTGATGGTGCTAGACACACCTAAGCAGTGACCCGCAGCACATAGAATTCCTCCCTGGGTGCACATCTTATTGAAATGTACTGAACATGCCTATGCTTGACAGTAGGCATGGTGTTCTTTGGGTGATGAGCTGTATTGTCTTTGCACCAAACATATCTTTTACAATTAAGACCAAAATGCTGAACTTTGGACTCATTAGACCTTAAGATATCTTTTCACATGGTTTGTGTGACTGGGTCACTGATAAATAACTTTTGGTATGAATTTATTTAAAGGAAATAGCGCAGGCCGCTAATTTATATAAATTGCCAATGCACTTATTTTTGATATTGTGTATATTGTGAGATAGGAAACCCTTATCTCTGAGACCAGGGTAGAAAAGTTGATTTTTCTGTTTACCCTTGCTAAAGGAAATGCCTTATTTCTTATGTATATATCTGATACAATGAGCCTTTGTTTACAAAGTCTTTTGTGTATTGTGATGTGGGAAACTGGCTTGTTTTCGATTTTCTGTGTGAATATGTATTCCGAACGGTCTGAAGAAAGGCCCCTTGCTAATTAGATCTTTTGATGTGTGAAGGTCCAACATTGAAGGTAGGAACTTTTAATTAAGACTGGCTCCTGGATTCTCTGCATCTGAAAACCAAGTGTAGGACATCACAGCGTTTCTAGAATTTTACAGATAAATGTAAATATTGTTAGCTTTGCAATGCATGTAAATTTATGTTTTGGTAAGCAGGGTACACCCTGATTCTAAAAATAGCCTGTGTCCAAATCTGTATAAATGCACTGACTTGTACACTGAAATACATTCTTCTGATTTCAACTGACCTGATCACTGGGACCTTTAACCAATGAAAGCAAATAAACATCTTGCTTCAAGACCTGATTGAAAACATCTTCAATATTGCTGTATTCATGTTATCTGCAGATTAGACTCAAAATCTAATCCGTTCTCCAGCTGTCTGAGGTTTGGACCCAAGCTTTCCAGTACCACCGCTCTGCCTGCTACCTGCAGCCCTGGTCAGTGTGATAGGTCAGAGGGGGATCCATACACAGAAACCCTGATCTATAGTGAGAGGTCAGGAGCACCAGCCCAGGTACACCAGCAACAAGGAACGCTAGCAGCATCAGTTACCCAGAAGGATCAGTTACCCAGAAGGAACGTGATTCTGAGTGCCATAGAAGAAGCTCAGTGGTGGCAGCATTGTAAGCCCCTCCTACTGCGGAAAGAGGGCGCATTTGGGATAACGAAAGGTAATGGTGGCAAAGTAAGCCCAGCCGGTTCCCATCAACAACTGACAGGGTGGCATAGGCGGTCCATCCAGTCACAGTTTAATTTTATTTTTTTACATAAATTAGACAAGCTTTAAAGTTCTTTATTGTGAGACAAGGCTTCTGTCTTGCCACCCTATTCCATAACCCAGACATGTGCAGAATACAGGAATTTGTTGTCACATGCAGGGAGTGACGAGTTCCTGACAGAAATTCCTGCAGCTCCTTTAATGTTGCTGTAGACCTCTTGGTAGCCTCCTTGATGAGTTCTTCTTGTCCTGTCACCAAATTTGGAGGGATGTCCTGATGGCAATGTCCCTGTTGTACCTAATTTTGTACACTTATGGATGACAGTCTTCACAGTGTTCAATGGCACATGTAATGTCTGAAATTCTTTTAAACCCCTATCCTGATTGATATTTTTCAAAAACGTGTTCCTGAAAATGTTTTGCAAGATCCTTGCGGTCCATGGCTATCCCAGAAGGATGCAACCAAGAAAACGGCAAGGAATCCCTACAAGAAGAGCTGGGGGTAAATGAATCAATCTGCGGGTTCTTCAACACCCGCGTGTTCAGCCTCTTCCGCGATTAAATTTCAAGCTGCGCTGCATTGTAAAGGGTTAACTTCCCTTTACAATGCAGCGCCGCTTGAAATTTTATCGCGGAAGAGGCTGAACACGCGGGTGTTGAAGAACCCGCAGATTGATACATTTACCCCCTGATCTTTATTTGGGGTTAATCACAATCACTCATTGCTGGCAGGTGTATGCTGATTATCTTTGAAGATGATTTTGAATGTGATTGGTTAACTCTGAACACAGTTAAGGCCCCGTTATGAAAAGGTGTGTTCACTTGTAACCAGGTTATTTGTTTTCCTCTTGAATTTTGGTGATTGCAACATCGCATTAAAGGTGGAAAAAAGGTCTGACATGATTTATATTGATTTCAGCTTTACGTCACAAACACCTGAAATTTCATTAAATGTATGTTGACTTTTACCAAATAAATTGATCACATAACTTGATCTAAAAAACATTTTGTAAAGAGATTAGCAAAAAAAAACAGATATCTAATAAAGACCAAAATCCGGCAAATGTGATCCTTCCCTCACAGTTGTACTGATTATCATTTATTGTTTAACAATTAACATGTAGTGACAACCATATCAGTATCACCACACCATGCCGCTCTGCACTTCCTGCTGAGAGAGGAGAGGGACACTAGAGTCCCCATCCCCTCTGAGCTGAATCAAGTTTTAAAGCTTTATAATGCCGGCTGCAGCGTGCAGCTTTCTGGGTCTTCAAATGCCTAGTAGTGGTGGCAGTCATATAGCAGAGAGCTCATTAAACTTCCTGCTGACCACGGACACCACACAATTATCATCGCACAGAGGAGATGGCAGAGGGGAGCAGAGCCTAGGTTAGCATGAGTGGCATCTACATGGGACTGAGGGGGCTCATAGCAGCTCCTTCTCCTGCTAGTTACACGCATGCTACTGAGCATACCTCAACATTTTTAGAGACTGTGCCCTTGAAATGGAATTGACACAGAAATGATTGCCCTGTTGAAAGTGTAAGCAGCAATATTATCTATGCAGACCATTATAGAGCCATTTAACTGTTTGCTCTTTGGTAGGAAGAGTGGGCAGAGGCAGCACATACACCTTTCACAAATATAAACCACTATCTAGCACAACTTTGTGCCCCTGGGTAAATATATCATCACTAATCAACCCTGTTTGCTGAAGAAATAATTAATAAAGGGACAAGCAACATCATATCCATTATTGGTAAAAGTAACCATTCCCATCTGTAAATCTTCTCTTATAATATAGTTGACATGATTGATGTCATGTAATGTCTGTATTAATTTTTATTCCTTCACTTACATCCAACATTCCAAGCCTGCTGGTCACTTTGGTGATCAACATTAAAAAAAATTCAGTCTCTATAGTTTAGTTACAATGTCTACCTGTATCTGGCGGCTTCTTTTTCTTAATAGACTTTGTTCCCTTCAAGCTCAAGGATACATTTATCTTCTTCTCACTTGTGATTTGATCATTGATGAACTATAAACATGGAATATAACATGTTAATAAAGGTTATTGGGAAAAGTAACTAAAAGTCAGTACCGCAAATAAAAGCTCACTAAGCCTAAATGACAAGCTGACAATATGAGCATACGTAACATTGATGGACTATACCTTTATTCCATGACATTTGGCATTATGTTTATATTAACTATCTAGCTGAAGGTTCTTGGTTATAAGTCATGTTGGACTGTAAAAGACTCCCTGCCTTGTACTTCAGTAGCTTATAACTTCCTAAATATCTTTAGTTCTGATAAGCTTTTTTATATGTATCTGTGAATAAATATTATTAACTCTTTTACGTTACTTTTAACTTAGCTTTTAATGTCTTTTAACGTGTGTAATGCAATCTTACAAACATGCTCCTCCCAGTTGCCACAGCTCCATGCAGCTATTTTCCATAGGACTCTGTCCGTTCTCTGCAGAACTGAGGGAGGGGCAGAACATATCCCCCTCCCTCCAGATTCTTGCTGTGACTGTGAGTCTAGGGGGAGGTTGTAGATCAGCTTTAAGGAGGAGAAGCTGTCTGATTAGTTAATAAAAGTCCTTGTGAATTAAGTTGCTTAGAAACACATTTCATACATATTATAATACATTATTATAAGGGTGTGCACCGGCCACTTTTAGTGTTTTAGGTTTTGGGTTCTGATTAGCTTGAGGTTTTGGGTTCTGATTTGTTTTGCCGAAACATCCGACGAAAGGTTTTGGTTCTGCTTTATTTTTAAAAAAGCATAAAAAGTGCTAAAAAACAGTTTTGTGGGTTTTTTTTTCACTCCTACGCTATTATTAACCTCAATAACATTCAATAACAATCATTTCCACTAATTTCCAGTCTATTCTGAACACCTCACAATATTGTTTTTAGGCCAAAAGGTTGCACCGAGGTAGCTTGAGCACATAATGCCAAAAAAAGAGGTACAAGATGGAATTGTTCTGGGCCCTCCCTCCCACCCCTCGCGAGATTCGACGCGAGACTTGGACGACAGAGCCTCGTTTTCAATATCCGAACAGTGCTCGGATCCCGTTCGGATCCGCATTGTTCGGGTGGGCTCGGATTAGCGGAATCCGAGCCCGCTCATCTCTAATTATTATATACATTTCATACACATTAGTAAATAGATTTACAGAGTGTAGGTCTAATTTCCAAGTTGCTAATACTAGAGATGAGCGGTTTGGATTTACAGAAATCCGAGTCGAGATTTGGGGTTCTGAGTGAAACCAAGTCATCACTCTGTTCCTCAGGCCAAAATCAGATCTGAAATCAGATCTGAAATTGAGGCAAAATGTAATTTTCAGGAAAATGTCAGATCTGGCAAGTTTTGGATCAATATCTTCTATATATAGCCCTCCCTCGTGTTCTCATCTGACATTTCACAACAGACAGCGTGTAGGGAGGATGTCAGCTGCAGTGCTCTGCTGTGAAAATCGCATTTAAACTAGACTACAGCTATTTTACAGGGTGCAAGGGACAGAGGAAAGAATACAATAGCTGTGATTGATTATAATTTATTTGAATGCATCTTAGTTCTCCAGAGATCAGTGAGGTAGAATACTTTGCAAATCAATGTTTCCATATATAGTACTATATGAGTTAGACATTCTAAACTAACTTTTATTTCGTGGAAAAAAAGAGTGTGCTTTTGCTGTATGACTATTAGCAGCAGAACCCAAAAAACAGTATTTTAAATGTTGGTGGCCTGCACCCATACTCAAAAATTCGTAGACTACTATTATGCACTTCTTGATGGGCAGAGCATTCATAGGGAGCTAAAAGCTTTCAAATACCTTGTTTTAGTGTTAAGTGCTTATTTATGCTATGAGTAAGGTAGATCTGGCTGAATAGTAATATGTTACTATTAATAATAACAATAACAATAAAATAATTATAATAATAATACTAATGACAATAATAATGATTCAGTACATTTTAAATGGTAGAAGGCATCCATCATAGACAGTGAAGTTACAGTAACTGTCAGAGGTCACTGCACGGACAGTGGTATGAATGAATAAACATTTAGTTACATAAATAGAAGAAGGTGAACTAAGCCCATACTAAAGATGCTGAAAGACTGTGCATACAATGCATTTTTAACGTAAGACAGCATGCCTCATGGAATGTAAAGAGGCAGTAAGAGGCAGAGCTCAAGTAGATACCCGATTGTAAATTGGTACGTAATTTGCTGGAGCTACATAGATAAATGTTAATGATGATAGATAAAAGTGACCTGCACCCATAAAAAAGTGTTGAAAGACTATGCAGTTCTCGTTGCGCAGAGCATTCATTGGTAGCCAAGTGCGGAGCTTTCAAATACCTTGTTTTATTTATAAGTGATTGTTATTGCTGCGAATAAGGTAGACCTGGCTGAGTAGTAATATGTGCTTACCCTGTGAACCAAACAAGGGGACTCATTTGCCAGTTACCATGTATATCTACATCCAGTTACCATGTATATCTACATACAAATGTCCAGGTTGAGATTAAAATGTCAATCTTGATTCATCCATTTGGCTAAGCTCAAGTGTAGTATCTGGCCTAGTATAGTTAGTTCAGGACACCCTGAATGAGTGGGTTTGCTTGGTCTGATGCCGGGAGGCTGATTATGTTTGGAGCCCGAGATGTCTGTGACTCCAGTGAACATGGCCCACAGTTGACCTGAAAATGCATTTCTGGTGTGTTGTGTAGTGTGATATGTAGGGTTTATTTAGAGTGGGGTGCAGTGTATGGGGTGTGTAAGGATAAGAAATTAATTTACATACATAAATTAAACAACAAAAAAAATGCAGTGTAAGGAGTGTAAGATGCAAGAGATAAAAGTGCTGAAACACTACGCACACACTAAATTTGGAATACTAGACAGCATGCAACATGGAGAGGGAAGAGGCAGTAACAATCAGATGTCATTAGATGGACAGCGGCAACAATAGATATTTAGACAAGTAGATACCTAATTGTAAAGTGTAAGGAATTTGCTGGCGCTATATAAATAAATGATGATGATGATGATGACGATGACAAGGCACAGAGGTGACCTAAAAATGTACTGGTGGTGGATCTGGAACTGGTGGGACAGGATGGAAGGGGTGGAGTGCCCCTGTAATTGCATCATCACCATAGTTTTAACTAATTTAAAATAATCTTGTCTCGCAAGAGGAATTTAATTTTTACATATTGGTGCAAATATAACTGCATGCGTGCTCTTATTCCTCACTCAGCAAGGAACATCTCTAATCTTCACAACTTCCCCTATCAGCTAGTGCAAACTTTTAGCAACCCTGTGTAAGAGACTTACCTGACCCTCGCTCCTGTTCTCGATCGCAGCCGCTGCTCTTTTCTTCCGGGACGTGGCTGCGGTCATGTGACACAGAGGCGGGGAATTTTAATTCCCTTCTCCTATATCTTGCAAGCTCTGACACACTGCCTGTGTCAGAGCAACAAGTTACAACTTGGCGTCTGGCTCTCTCTGTGTATCCTGCGCTGCTTTCTAGTGTTCTTCCTTGCATGACCTCTGGCTTGTTAGACCGCTGCTTTTGTCCTACCCTATTACCTGTGTTCCTGTGTATCCGACCTGGCTATTCATACTGACAATTCTTCTGCCTGTGCTCCTGTGTATCCGACCCGGTTATTATTATTGACCATTCCGCTGTCTGAGCATCAGTGTAACCGACCCAGCGACTCTCCTGAATGTGGTAGCAATTCAGTGTATCCGACCTGGTGTTCCACTGAGACGTGACAGGATTCTTCCGTATTTGATGTACTACCTCAGAGTTCACGCATCAGATAGAAGTGAAATAGGTTTGTTTAGAAATGTCATTCCATATTCAAATTCCATTAAAACTGGAGTGGAGATTGGTTATGATATAAGGTTAATGAGGACCAGACTTTGTAGAAGGAGACGGAGGAGCCCCTCAGTATGCTAGTGATGTGTTCCATCTGGTAAGTTTGCCAGATCCGATTGCAGACCATCTGGAGTGTTGGTGGTGTGGAGTTTTTCCAAGAGGCCACTATCTGACATGTGGCAGCACTGACAATGTATCTAAGCAGTTTCTGAGCAGATTTGGTGAGGTCAGGGAGGGGCAGCGGTAGCAAAATATGCTTGGGGCCAGGTGGGATGTGAGTATTTAAAATTGTTGAAGCTAGCGAGAGGACTGCTGTCCAGTATGGTCGTATCCCGGGACAGTCCCACCATATGTGCATAAATGTTCCCGCTTGTCCACAGTTTCTCCAGCAGCTAGCACTGGTCTGCGGGTATATTTTTTGTAGTCTCAAGGGGACATAGTACCACCTATGTAATAGCTTATTTGCATTTTCTTTGATACAAACATTTATGCAGCAATGAGCTGTGGATTCATAGATATCCGACCACTCTTCCTCATCTAGCTCGGTCCCCAGGTCCGCCTCCCACTGCATCTGAAAGCGATCCTTTATTTTTCACAATTTTTAATTAAACCCAGATTCAAAACCAAAATCTATTTTAGGAATTTTGGACAAAATCAGTAACAAAACCGAAATACGAGGATGTTTTAAAACCAAAATCACATCCAAAGCAAAAAAAAGGGGGGAGTGCATATCTCTAGCTAATACCTTAGCGCTTAATATTCAAATGAACAAGGCGTATACAAGATCTTTTTAAATATATATTCTGAAATGAAATGTGGCAGCATGTAGTAAATATACATAATTGCACAACTTTAGGATGGTAGAACATATGTAAAAGGAGCAGTCATGCAATGTTTAAACTCCATATGGCTGTCCAGCCCAGAGGTAAAAAACGATGATCTGCAGGTAATATAAAAGTATAAAACAATTTCTTATCAGATGCATCCCAATAGAACGTATCACACTAAAAATCTGTATTATACAGTTTGTTAATTTTCCTTCCTCTTGCAATCACATAAAAAACAGACCACACGATCTTTAAACATGTCATTTATTAAAAATGTAAATTGATTAATTTTAATTTACATAACTATGCTATATAGGGATCAATTATTTGCATTGCCAGCTGCTTTCCTGATGTGTATTAAATGCAGTAACCATCAAATATGCATATAAACATAGCACAAGCAAACATGTGTACAGTATTATGGTTATTAAAAAGTAAAAAATTAAATAATAAGGAAAGACAGAAAACATAAGTAAAAATAAAATGTACATGCTACTGAGTAAAATGACCTTCTCTAAGAACTCCTCCCTTTCTCAGACAGAAACACAGATGTTGGAATCAGACATCAGCTAGAGCTATAAAAAGAATCAGGGGTTACAAGTGACACGGTGGTTGAATAACTGTAGTGTTTCATTACCAAGTCACCCTCTTGCATATGCTCATTGACTTATTTAACCAGACGTGGAGGCCACTTCTTCAGTCTTGTCTCTGTAGCAGACAGTTTACAGGCTGTCGATTCAAAGAGACTGAAGTTGCAGCATTACATCTATCTCATATCTATAAATCTATATCATATATATCTTATATCTATCTATTCATTACACAATGTAAGCATGAAACGGAAGACAATTGGCCACTAACGGAAATCTACAATAGTCATTATTACATGTTGTTGTTACATGTTGTTACATGCCGAGCACCACACCACACTATGTTATCTAGCACCCTTCTTGGCCAATAGCTCTTATCCTGTTCCAATAAAACTAACACATGTCATTATTATTATTATTTATTTTTATAGCGCCACTACTTCCGCAGCGCTGTACAGAGAACTCACTCACATCAGTCCCTGCCCCCATTGGGGCTTACAGTCTAAATTCCCTAACACACACACACACAGACATACCTACAGACAGACACACACATAGAGACAGATAGACACACAGACAGACTAGGGTCAATTTGTTAGCAGCCAATTAACCTACCAGTATGTTTTTGGAGTGTGGGAGGAAACCGGAGCACCCGGAGGAAACCAACGCAAAACACGGGGAGAACATACAAACTCCCCACAGATAAGGCCATGGTCAGGAATTGAGCTCATGACCCCAGTGCTGTGAGGCAGAAGTGCTAACCACTGAGCCACTGTGCTGCCCCAACACATATATATCCTGTGCCCTTTCTATTTCCACTATCTGGCCCTTTACCTAACATTGTTTGTTACCAGGCTATCTTCTACTACTACAATCTTCTATACCCAACAGCAGAGCTGCTCATAGAAATTATGGCCTACCTGACAAAATTTGATCCTGGGCCCACCTCTCCTAGAGAATGGATTTATTTACTTTGAAAACTTGAATCAAAGGTAAAATGGTATGTACTCTATGGGCCTGAGTCATTAAGGAAGGTAAGGCAAAAAAAGGAGTACATTTTCTCTCGGACAACCCATATTACAATGCAAAGGGTGCAATTATTTTGCACATAAGTAAAATACTGGCTGTTTTTCATCTAGCACACAAATACTAGCTTTATGTTTACACTAAAATTTAAAGTTGATCTAGGATATGCCGTTCCTCAACTATAAATCTGTCCCTGCATTTTAAATTTACCTCCCCCTCCAATGCAACATGGTTTTGCCAAGGTGCAAAGTTACTAATTTTTTGCTTTACTCTCCTTAATGATTCAGGCACTTTGACTCTATGAGATGCATGCAGATTTGGATCAAAGAGTCATGGTTGTTAATATCAAATATTTAGAGTTCTTCTGGCTCTGTCCATCAGACACTGACTGTAGATGAAATGTGCACTCCTGCTAGGTATTTTTCCTCCCAGTCACTTTAAAATTATTGTGGGCAGTAAGAGAAATTTAATATTAAAGCACTACACCTGTTTATCTATGGTGGCTCTCTAACAGGTAAGTGGGAAGCTTTGAAAAACTTATGAGCTCTATACTAAGTACTAGAACTGTATATCAGTGGTGGGGTGGTGCAGTGATCTTCTCACGATACATGACAACCCTGTCCCCATCTATTGGGGCAATTCTGCCCTACTGGCTCCCCTGGTTGTCAGAGATTTTTCTGGCTACCAACCATTGCCATGCCCTACTGGTAGCACAATCCATTGCCGTTGCCTACTAACCTTGTCCACACATTAGTAACACTATAAAACTGTGGTGAGGTGAGTGGCGTGATTGACAGACCACGCAACAGACACTCTGGTCAAGCATTTTGTCACCTAAACAAAATGTGCTCCATTGGCATGTTGCTATTCAATCCCTGCATAATTGTTTGTACACATTCCAGTAATGTTGATATACTATTACCTTACTGGAAAGTTTAGTACTTTCAACAAGGGGGTTTCGAACTTGTTCACGCTTCCATTTCAATTCATTTAATTACACACCGGGTGTTATAGCCAGGTTCACATGGAAAGATTCCTTGTGGTAATCCAGCTCTGTATATTAGGTCCTCAGAACTATTTTGGAGAGGTACTATGTGAAGAAACATTATATTAACAATATGTACAGTAATATTAGCTGGAACTTATTATTAGCTCACTTTCATTGAATGTTCTTTAGAAATAATACTAATGTTGAATATTTTCAAGTTTGTTCATTTCCGTTAACATAAATTAAACATAAACTTAATATAAAAATTTATTTAATTTACCAAAAATTATTGCTAGGTACACACCAGGATTACCCACTAATAAGTACCTACATTCATTTATTAATTGCAGGTTTGTTCGGATGTAACAGTTTTAAATAGGCTGGTTATGTCACTGACCAACATAGCGCTTGTGAAGTCACTCTTCTTGGGTACAATATTTAGTGCTGGACACAGAACATTCAGTTTCCGTGCAAGTGGAGTTTATACAGTATATACATTCACTAGTTTTGCCTGCTACTCTATATCTGATAAATATGGCCTACATAGTATAAGGTAAGCTTATTTTATATCTCAAAAAGTAATATTTTTAACCAAGTAACTTAAAGAGAACCTGTCACCTGTTTCTCTGATATCATAACTCTCAATTGTTCCGATGTAGTCAGCGCAATCCTCAAAATTGGGAGGTACATCCCATTCACTATAGTGCCACACACACTCTTGCTTTATGGCTGCGTGCATCATATTTTCTTCTGACCTCTTCCAGCCACCACAGCAGAGAGCTTTGAGGTATAGACAAAGCTAGTCCTGTAGTGAACTCTCCACATTGGCATACATACTTGCATTCTGAATTTACTTATTAGAGTGCACTATGCTCACTTCAAGGCTGGTTTCTTCTACACCTCTCAGTTGTATGCAGAGGGAGAACTTACATCGTGGCAAGAAGTTTAGTTTTATTTTATATATTGCCGCAATCTATTGTAGCAATTTGACACAACAGTGATATATATAAGCCCTAGATTCCTGTCATTTGTATCTTAAAACACCAGAGAGGTTGCTAAGGTGTATGGGAAAAGCTTCCCAGTGCCGGCTTCAGAGCTGAGGAATTAGGAGTTGCACCAGTGTGCTGCTTGTAAAAGGTTGCAGCCCTGATCACACTCTGTCTCAGACCTGGGGAGAAGGCTGGATGCCTCCTGAGAGAACCTGCTTATGGTGAGCAAATTACTTTATGTTTGGAGTGGAGTCTGGGACACAGGGTCTCAGACTTGACAGAGGGCCTCTTAGCAATGTTAAGTTAGTGCCGGTTAGGCAAGGCTTTTGTTTATGGTTTGCTTATTTGCACATGCTCAATACAACTGGCTGAAGTCAGTTGCACCAGAAATCTTGGACCAGGTGATGATACCTGTTCCCCCGGTTATGTCACCTCTCAAATTGTTTAATAATTGTCAAAGCTTTTCACTAGTTTCATGTGCATAAATAAAATAATGTCTACTTATAACCTGATAGAATATAATTATTTCACAATAATGCTATTAGTAATTATAAATAAATGGTGGTGATGATGGTGATGATGATGATGATGATGATATCCACATTAAAACATACAGGGCCCCCAGTCCTTTTTTTCAAAAAAATCTCAAGGGGGTAACTTGCAACTGTATCCCAAATGTAAAGTGTATTAGTACTGCTCAATAGAACAGTATAAGTATAAGTATAACAATGTTTTCTTCTTTGTATGCAGGTTTCAGATGTTATTAGAAATGAAGGTAAATGCTCTGATAAGACATGAGTATTTTAAAGCTTGAGCCAGGGTTACTATTTTTTGCTTTTTTTAGGCATAGAATACAGCTGTGGCTAATGTTAAGTATATGGTTAAAACATTATAGAGTTCCAACTTAGAACATGGTCTAATGTGAAATTTAGTATTTGTTGTTTAAGTATACTTTTTTTTAACTTGTGAGATATTATGGTTAATCAACAATTCACTTAAAAAATAATTTGAAAAAGGAACATGCACTGGTTGTGCTTCTTTCTTTTTAGGCAGCCATGGGGATGTTAGACACTTCTTCTTTATAGGTTCCTTTGGTTGAGTCTAATGCTGGGCCTTCTGCTATGAGATCCCTGGTCAAATGACCCTTTTACAAATGGTGGGACTAACAGTGTCGCAGGTTCTTCGGTGGTTAAGGAATCCAAAGGAGAAGGGGCTAGATGAAACCGTTCCATTTGCTGCCAGAGCTCCTGCTCTGATCTTTTGAGCATGCATGGTCTTCAGTCAGGGCTGTCTTAACAATATTATGGGCCCCCGGGCAAAGTAGTGCACTGGGGTCTTATCTACACAACCACTGATGTACAATTAGTACGTGTACGTTGTTTTCATTAAGGTTAAGATATGTATTCGCAACAGCAAGATCACATGTACAGATAACAGCTGATACTGAGGTGATTAGTTCACCTAAATGTTTTAATAAAGAGGGTTTGAAGGTTCTGAATAAATCTCCTGGAATAATATGCTGAAAAGTTGGAAAGCCTATGGGGCCCCTATGCTCGTGTGGCCCCCGGGCAACTGCCCAGCGTGCCCATGCATTAAGACAGCCCTGTCTTCAGTACTTGTGCAGAGAAGCCCGCCTGTGCATCAGCTCTGGAACTCTGAGCACAAACAGGGCTTTACTGCGCATGCACTGGCACATGTGCGTTTACAGAAGAGCAGAGCCGTGGGAGGATGGACCAGTAGAAAGGGTTATGCATATGCCTTTTACCATTATTAAAATGTCCTGGGACCCACAGAAGTCATTGATATCTGCAGATGTTCATACAATGCATGTTACTTTCCAACACTTTGGTACAGTTTACTGTAAAACTACTGAAGGTTATACCAAATTGCTTATTTAAATAATGGGTTTTTTCTACATTCCTCCTCAAATATTGCCTAAAACACTATCATTGCCTTACCAAACTCTCAGAATACATGTTCTCCATCTGTAATATTAATTATACAAGCAGTTCTATTTTCATTCGGTGTCTGAGCAGTACAGCTGCTCTCCCGGAATACTTTACAGTCATAGGACCTTTTGATTTAAATGTATCCAGCAGGAACAATAGCTGTTTGTTCCTTTCTATGTCTGACCTTAGAAACAGTATTAAATTATTCTCTAGTTTGAATCTTACATTTTAACAGGTGACGAGTGCAATATTGCACCTTCCAGCAGACAAAGTATGCCTGATTAGACGTCAATTAACTAAGTAGCCTATCATGTTCGCTCAGGCTGTGTTCAGAGAATGTGCTGCCTACACACTCACATCAATCTGCAGAGTGCTTCAGATAGTTTCACTCTGTTCCAAAGGGATTATATTTGCATGTGTTATGTATCAGCATTTATTAAGAAAAAAAATAACAATGTAAGAAAAGGATTGAAAGAAATGTAATAAGCACAGACTTTCAAACAGCTTTGAATAAATGATTTGGCTTGTATGTTGTGATCAGTTGCTGGCCAAATCACTAAAATTAACACGTTATTAAAAGATACATTTAATCTATTTTAGTTGACAACATGAACTGTTATGTCTGCTCCCCACTATGTACCCCTCTCCCTTTTTCTTTTGTCTGTAACCATTCCCATAAAACGTTTTAATTAACATTAATAAGGACAACAACAAAAAAAGATACATTAAGCTTGATTTAGAGTTAGATATAAGTCCATTTGCACCAAGTAAAACGCAACTAGTGGGCATATTTTAGAGTTGATCATATCTTATGCTTGGTCCTCCTAGATTTAAAGTTGAACATATCTTAAAATAAATTGACAATTTAACACTTAACTCTAAATCAGGACCATTGTGTGCAATCAACTTACTCAGGGGGAAGCTTTGGATTTTAACATATTTGACTCCACATTTCTCTTTTACAAAAATATCCTATATATATATATTTGTACAAATACTTCATGTAGTTTATACAGCAAACATTAACCACACTTGGGGCCTGGATCATTAAGGAGAGCAAAGCATAAAAAAAAGTAACTTTCCACCTAGATACTTTAAATTTCAGTGTAAAAATAAAGCTAGCAACTATTTGTGTGTTAGATGAAAAAACAGCCAGTATTTAACTTATGTGCAAAACTAATTTGCACCCCTTGCCTTGTAACATGGTTTGTCCCGGAGAACATTTACTTTTTTGTTTGCCTTACTTTCCTTAATGACTCTGGCCCACTACAAGTGTAACTCCGGAAAAGCTTTCCTGCAAAGAAGAGCCAACATGAATCAGCTCTTGGCGCCTCCCTGCTTCAGGCAATAGGTGGGTCTCAGTGAAGGGCCTCTTTCTTATCTACTACAGGGAGGACAGTTCAAAGTTAGGCTGTGTTGTCCAAAGCTATTTAACCACTTATTAATCCCTCACTGATTGCAGTTGGGATAAACTTTAATAGGTATAGACTTTTTTAACAAGTGGAAGAAGTTCTTCGTTCACGAAGAGTATGCAATAAGAAAAAAACAAAGTTCTTCTGTGACTATGTTCACCTGGGAGATAGCATTTACTAGACTGTACTCCCCATGCACTATGATCTCTCCCAGGTCATCTTCCATGATATGTCACAAGAGCAGAGCTATGAAGTAAAGACATTTTGCATATTCTCCTGGAATGTCTGGGACACTTCCAAATATTGGGGAATCCTCCCGGACTCATGGGAGTCTGAGATTCCACTGTCACTTTCACACTCAAGGATTCCATCGTTCCTTTTTTAAAGAGGGCAGGACAGGGCCTTGATAGCACAACTCCCATCTTCACATTCAATCTTTTGGGGGGCAGGTTCAAAAAGTAGGCAAGTATGAGTAAGGAGAAAGACGGTCCAAGAGAAAGCAGAGTATTTGCTGTCTGACTGATTTGGATTCTGGGTTCAGCTATTAGCTTGAGAGAGTGCTATATTGCATGTTTTCTGCTGGGTGAACAGGGTTATGGAGGAACCCAGTTTTTTCGCCAATTACAAAAGGCATTTTAATTACCTTCAAGATGCCCTATCTTCAGGATTTCTTTTAATAGATTTTATATATACTTGACAATGTAACAACAACAACAGCAAAGGTAATATTAATTCATTAAGAAAACCAGTAAATTACAGTGGATTTAAAAAGTCTACACACAGTTAGAAAATGAGGTTGTCACCGGGGCAGCTGAGTGATGCTGGCTTGTAGCCGTAAGTGAAGTTTTACTGGTCACCAAGCCAGAACAGCGTCCCTCTGCGACTGTGCACTCAGGCTTCCAGTTTCACATTTATTAAAAAAAAAAAATAATGAAGTTTAAAAGAAAAATTTTAACAAATAGATTTTAAAAATAATTATTAAAAAGGCCGAAAATGCTTTATTTTACTAAGAATGTTTTTTTTTTTTGTATAATGAGCCTTTGCTTTGCCAACCTGAGATGGCAGTAGCAATTGGTGGACAGCAGAGTCTCCAGGTAAAGGCTTCTGCCAGCAATAGACTTTACCGGCCTGCGGGCTTTGATAAATAGCTGCAATACAAAAATTAGCCTTTCTCTTTTGAAAAGTGCTGTTTCTGAGTTAAAGCTTGATAAATAGGCTCCTAACAAAAAAGTGTACAGGTGCTAAAATTATAAAAATGATGTACACCTGAAGTAGCTGCAGCTGGAAGTGGAGGATTGGCAGGCCCACACTAGTATACAGGACAGTGGAATAAAAGAACCAGCGCAAGAATACAATCAGGAAATGATGATAATAAAATCGTATGTGAAAATCAGGGCCGGATTAACCATAGGGCTAACTGGGCTACAGCCCAGGGGCCTATGGCATCCAGGGGGCCCTTGAAAGTGCTCAGCAGCAGTATTGATCGGTCGGGGGTGGGGGCGCCCCCGGCGCGATCAGTGCTGCTGAGCACTTTCACTACAGTCCTTCTCCGGCGCGCTGTAGTCTCCTTACTGAGGAGATCTCGTGAGTCTCACTCTCACGAGATCTCCTCAGTAAAGAGAGTACAGCGCGCCGGAGAAGGAGGTAAGTGCCGGGGGGGGGGGGGGGGGGCGGGCAGCTCTGATCACGGGGGTAGGGGGGGCGCGGGCAGCTCCAATCATGGGGGAAGGGCCCTCACAGGGGAATGGAGGCCCCCTTAGCCCAGGGGCCTCCATTCCCTTAATCCGGCCCTGGTGAAAATCAAAAACAAACCGGCATATAGAAATAAAACATCAGTGATTTAATACATATATATATGAAAACTGGACAGACAATCAGAATCACGATTGACATGAGTTTAAAGCCAAATATCACCCTCATTACTTGACCCGGATTGGCGCTTATAGGTCTAGATCTGGCTTGATTATATATACTGCAACATTGTATCCACTGAGCCTTGAGATATTCTCAGCTGCAGCCATATGTGGTTTTTTTGCATGTTATTAAGCCATTTAACATCTGATTCACTGTTACAATTCAGTGTGTATTTGGCTTTAAACGCATGTCA
Organism: Mixophyes fleayi; assembly: GCF_038048845.1. NCBI lineage: Eukaryota > Metazoa > Chordata > Amphibia > Anura > Limnodynastidae > Mixophyes > Mixophyes fleayi. The sequence continues at coordinate 166,410,774 of NC_134406.1, read as the reverse complement.
ATCGTGATTCTGATTGTCTGTCCAGTTTTCATATATATATGTATTAAATTACTGATGTTTTATTTCTATATGCCGGTTTGTTTTTGATTTTCACATACGATTTTATTATCATCATTTCCTGATTGTATTCTTGCGCTAGTTCTTTTATTCCAAGGCCCCTTAATGTGACCTTGCAACCAACAAAATTCAGCTGAAAAATAAATACATATCTTTTAGTAAAAATAAGTGAAAATAAAAGTCTAAAATATCCTGGTTGTATAAGTGCACACCTTTTCAAAATGGGACTGTAGATGTGTTCAGAGTTAACGAATCACATTCAAAATCATGATAAAAGCATACTCGTTCCAGCTATTGTAGTGATTGACCCCAAATAAAGATCTGCTCTTCCTGTAGGACAGGGTTGTCCAGCACGCTTGTAAATGTGGCCCAGAAGGAGTTTTGGTTGTGGTAAGGGGGCAGCACTGTTAATGGAACAAAAAAATCCTGCAAAAAAAAGAAAAGAAAATACTTACCTTGCGGTCACGCGGTCACGTCAGCTGGTACTCCGGCTCCCTCGCTTGTCTCCTCCTCCGTGCGGTGCTCGCAGTGAATGTCAGGCATGATGTCATCACACCCAACATCCATTGCGGAGCGCAGCACAGAGGAGTCACCCGCGCGAGAAGAACAATCAGCAGCACAGAATTGGAGAAAAGAAGAGAAGAGGACAGGAGAACAAGCCGATTAAAAGGTAAATTAAGGGGGATTTTTTCTATTATTTCAAGGGACGCTGACAAGTGAATAAAAGTCATCTGGTCCTGGAGCATCATGGATCTTATCTCCCTGCTACATACTTCTACTTGTATTACTAATGGGGCATTATATATTATTCTCTTTGGCCCATTATAAGTTGTTATCCCTTAGCTAACATAGTGGTGTAATTAGCAAAACAGGTCACAATTTGGGGTCACAGTGGTGTATATGTCAGGTACCGCAGGCCTGGTCAGGGCACCCTGATATACAATGCCTGGCTTAAATGCACTTTATAGATATTGCATCGAAACAATACAAAAAGTGATTATAGTATAATAACTAGTGAGGATTTTTTGAACAGGGCGATTGAAAGGTAAGTATAGGGGGATTTGAAAAAAAAGTGATTGATATATATATATATATATATATATATATATATATATATATATCACTTTTTTTCTCATATATATATATTAACTATGTTTTCTATGGTTTTTTGGGTGATCAGCTATAGTTATTGTTAGTGTATCTTATGTGCGGCCCAAACCAACTCGTCGTCTTCCAATGTGGCCCAGGGAAGCTAAAAGGTTGGAACCCCTGCTGTAGGAAGAGTTGATCCTACTGAGATCGCTATAGTCTGCAAGGAGCTTTAAAAAAGTAGCAGTATACAAACTCTTACCGCCCTTTGGGCTTTTAGTTACACTAGTAAAAACAAAAGTAAAAAAATAAAATGTAAAAATATATAAATCTTTTGCAACCATTCCTGTGCCAAAAAATGCTTTATTTAAATAAATAAAGCATTTTTTTAAATTAATTTCCTTTGTTATAGCCATCCTGTGATGGCGATAGTGATAGGAGGATTGTGGCAGTACTTTTACCGACGCAGTGCTTCTTAAATAGGCTTCCCTGTGCTTTGTATGGGGGGAAGGTTTTTCCAGGAGAAGCTGGTGCGAATCTGGAGGCTACTTTTTCCGACAGCAATAGCCCTTGATAGATATGGAGACACTTATTTTCTCCAGAGGTAGGGCTTTTCTACCTATAATAAATAAACTCCCTTGTCTTTGAAAGGATAAATGCAATATTTAAATAAAATCCACAGCATAAGATAAAAAAATCCAAGTAGAATATCAATAAAATAGAATATAAAAATATGTGACTAGAAATGAGTGGTTAAAGGTGTAACTAACAATTCTAAAAGAAAAAAAAACCTGTAAAGACACATACATTTCAATTTAATAGTTTTGAAAAGCTTCAGATTCATCATAACAATCCTTAGATTATTATAATAATGTAATACGGCAATATAGAATATGCTACTAAAAAAGAGAAAATGCTTATATAATGTTTGAATTTGTTAATCCAATATATACTAATGTAAACCTCATTATTCATGTCAAAAATATAAGTTCAATAAAAGAATTGCATTCAAGCATAAATAGATGAACAGTATAGAAAAAAAAATAAACATTGTATCTGCTACTTCAATGAGAATTGGTATGAACGTCCTCTGTACTAGAATGTACATTGCATAATTCTGAAAGCACTTAAGTGATCTGAGTTTAATACAACATTGTTTCCCTTTACAATGCAGCGCCGCTTTAAATTTAATCGCCGAAGACGCTGAACTCGCGGGTTTTGAAGAACCCGCATGTTAATACATTTACCCCCTGATCTGAGTGGAAAATATTATCACTTAAAAATGTAGAAACCAAACACAGAAGATTGCAAAAAATAATTGGTATGTATTTCCCCATACGCTCCATAACATTCTATACTGTGAGAAAAATTAAATTGCATTTGTCTCAAGGTTAAGAGTGAGAATAAACTTTACCCAGGGAAATTCTGAGAAGAGTGTGGATAATAAAGATGATCCAGGCAGCAACATACAATTGAAAAACAACCAATAAACCTATGCAACCGCAGAGGTAATGCCAATAAATGAGGAACATATATTTTCAAGGTACTTAATAAATAACCCCTGTTGTGTCATATGGAAGTGGTCTTACATATAATGTATGTTGCTATAGGATGAGGTTGCTGCTTGATGTAATTGTCTCCAAATGAAAAATTATAACACCAACAAGTTACACAATGTTTGTGTAATGAGATGTTATGCCAATGTAACATTCTTTCACAGAGCTGTTCTACAGTCCTAGGTTGTGCCAGTGACAAAGTATATAAAATTTGCCTCAGAGACAGTCCATAGGCAAACCGAGGAAGGGGGGGGGGTTGTTTCCTGGTGCTTGTAAACCCCCTCCAAGCCTGGGGCACTGTATAATTGAGGTGGCTGGACCCTGCTCCCGCTTCACACAGCTTTGCTTGAAAGGGGAGAGCTGCGTGCACCTAACAGTAGTGTACGCAGCATTGCCCATGTAACTTCTGGGGATAGGAAGAGTTGGAGAGCAGCCAAGCACTGTCTAAAATTATAGCCATGCCCCCATGCATGCTGGTCACGCCCACTGGCGGCGTGGTGTGGAAACCCCCCTCTACAAATCCTGCGTTTGTCCCTGCAGTCTGTAGGTTTATTTTGGTCGTCTATGTTCCCTCGAAGTTATGCACTCTGGAAATGAAAAAGTGTGCCTATGCTAATGAAATCTCCTCACTGAGGTTCTGCATTGACAATTTATTGTTTTGTGTAATCCTGCAAACTGAAGTTTTACTAATGAATTTTGCAATTTTTTCTAGATTGCAGGGAGCAATGTTTGTAACTGACAATTAAGGAGAAACTATAGTTGTGATACAAGTTTCTTCTATATTGGAGGATTAAGAACATTTAGAAGGAAAATGCCTTGTTAAGATGCAAATTCTTCTGGCTGGTTTTTCACCCTCATCTATAGCTCAGTATTGATAAACTGCTCCCTTGTCTCACAAAAACATCTGTTTGGCTCCTAAATGTATGATAACATTCTGTTATACCAATTTCTAATACCATTTACAATAATAGTGGTCATCTCCTGACTGCATTTTCAAACATGCCATGTGCATTGCATTGGTTTTGAACACAGGCGTTGGCTCCCTGTTAAGTACAGAATAGGTGTACCAGTATGCTTAGTTTTGCGGAGCAGTGCAAAAAAAAAAAAATTTCTCTATGCTAGGAACAGAGATAGTAATCAGTTTTTGTTGGCCATGGTGCCCGATACAATAAAGCAGTGGAGAGAAGTCTTGGTATGACATACCGCAGTATGATGGCTCATATATGTACACTGATCAAAGTGAGTCAGTATACGGTGGTATGTCATATCTACACGTCTCAGGTAAATAGACAGCACGATAGTGATTGGACGTTCTGCTTGTACTATACATTCATAGGTGCAATCATTTTCAAATAATTTCCAGAGACACTTTGGTAATTCACAGGTGAAATTTAAGCAAGTCATGTACAGAGCAGTCGGGGCATACCTTGGTGCACTGATAACTTGTTTACTCAGCTTAATAATAATGTAGTTAATTTGCATTTGACATATTCCTCTTCATTAAACATTAACTTAGCCTAGAGAATAAAAACACAATGGAAATAGCATCAAATATACACAATTGGGCAGTGGAGTGTTTGATGCATGCCCACTTGCGTAGCATATTTTGTGTGAAATCACTCTGCACATGCCCAGAAAGTGGTCACACGCATAGTGGCGTGCAAATGCAGGCCATGTACTCTAAAGGCATGACCTTCATGCAGAAACACGCATATACGCCTGTGTTTGGCGTCTGCTATAAGGCAGGTGCAAATTCACTCTGGTGATAATTAATCGTAAATCTGGCGTATATGCTGCTGATGCAGAGGCAAAGGCATATTGGGATGTGTATATGATGGACTGATTTTACGGCTTTTTTTAAGTTACTCTCATTTTGCGTCCAACTCTGCATCAGCCCCAATAAGAGGAGTTATTGTGAGCAGTTGGTCAGTGCAGAAAAACAGGGACAATCATTCATCAGTCCCTGGAAGGTAGGAACGGTTGGATATTATGTACTTTCTGTGCTTTGAGATGTTAACAGTTGTTTTATTTGAAAGAAATATATATTCGTCTGTCCACACTGATGTTTTCTTTTTCACACATAAATACTGGTAGCATTTAAGTATTTATATATATATATATATATATATATATATATATATATATATATATATTTATATTTATTTACTTTTACTTTACTGACAGGTAACAGCATTGTCATCAATGGAGACATCATTTTCATATGTTCTGCCAATCTTTTGATGGCATGTGGCCGAACCCTAAATATCTCTCTGGAAGAGAGCTGTCACGTATTAAGGCAGGTCAGCAAGTGTGTTTACACAGCCATGTGGAATCATATCATTAACTGACAGATGGCGTGCTCTACTTTTTAGGAAATCAAAAAGCATGTGTTACCAATAGAGTTAAATAAAATAAACTGGAAATCAGTCTACATGCCACGAAAAAGAGTGTGAATTGTACTGTACTAGTAAAAGAAAATAACTTCCTAAATACAAAGTGAAGATTGTATCAGAGTATCAGAGTAAGTATTTACAATGCTATGTTTATAAATAGCTGACTGCATATCTCGGTCATCAGAATAGCTATTAATCTGCTAACACATGTTATCATTTACATGCGTTCAGTTCAGACACTATTGAAAAATAGATGCTATATGAAATATTCTATGGATGAGGCCTGAATTACTTCAGTTGTCACTCAATCTTGTGCTAATCAGTTTCATAACCAATACAACAAGCAGGGCCTGATTCATTAAGGATCTTAAATGAAGAGGATCCTTATTTCAGTCTCCTGGACAAAACCATGTTACAATGCAAGGGGTGCAAATGAGTGTTCTGGTTTGCACATAAGTTAAATACTGACTGTTTTTTCATGTAACACACAAATACTTGATAGCTTATTTGTACACTGAAATTTAAAGTTGATATTTGTGTGTTACACGAAAAAACAGTCAGTATTTAACTTATGTGCAAAACAGAACACTCATTTGCACCCCTTCCATTGTAACATGGTTTTGTCCAGGAGACTAAAATAAGGATCCTCTTCATTTAAGATCCTTAATGAATCAGGCCCGAAGTAACTAGCTGTGTTCATTTTAAATATTATTGCATGTTTTAGATGATACAAAGCTCTGAATATTACACAACAAGTGCATGCCATTCCTAGAACATGCTTTGCAGTGCCAAAATACAATATGTTAGCACAACAGATTACTTTTAGTACCCATATAAATATATATATTTAGGCAAAAATAAAGGGTATATTTACTAGGGAGAACTTCACAAGATTTAAACAAGCATTATATGTAAATGTGCAATACTACAACATATTCTGTAATTTAAAAAGAAATAATTAAATAAATAAATATATATATATATATATATATATATATATATACATATATATATACACACCCAACCACCAACCCACCACTATTTTACAGCTTTATACTTCAACCAAAGTATATTTGAATAATGCATGACAGTGAGAGTTGTAAGAAAATGGTGAATTTTTATCATTAAATTGGATAACAAGCAATGCTTCCATGTGCATCGTTGTGTACCTCTTGTAAAAGATTGTGGAATAAACTCACCTTGTGATTTATTACGGTCCAATGAGCTTCTTTTTTCCTTTTGGTCCTCATACCTTTTACACAGTTTTTCCCTTTTTCTTTAAAATGTTTTTTCTTTTGATTTATGTTAGTTTTTACATCAATTGTTGGTGGTTTTGTAAGATTTTCTTTTCTCTGAGCAACATCAAACAACGTGGAAAACTTGATCTGCTGCATTACAAAATGGATCACACTTTGTGTACCAAGTAATATTTTTTCAACTCCATCCAACCTCTTTGCCTGCTCCTCTGAATATTTGTTTATTGATGAGAGATGGTTGATCATTTCCACAAAATGCCCTTTCATTTCTAAAAACATACCTTTGTCTTCAGATATTTCCCTTGCCTTTTCGACTTTGGTGCTCTCTGTTTTGATCCCTTGGATTTCTTTTTCAATATCCACAATATCTTGTGAGATGTTTTCCAGCTTTCCAAAAACATTGTTCTGCTCCACCAAAATATTGTCAATTTTATGGTCTAGAGAATCCAGCTTTGTCTCCATAATGCTTGTGTTTGCTGGTGTCTTGGTGACTAAGGGAGTTTGTGACGCTTTTTGCACATTGGTGGGCCCTTGATTCTTTAAGGATTTTGGATCATACCTTTTGGCCAGAGAGATCACCAGTGATGACTTGGAAATCTTACTGGCTGTACTCATTGTGAATGCTTAGTCAGTGGAAATTTATATTCTGCTGAGATTTCAGAAGATGAAGCTACAAGAAGTTCTCTGTTTTCCTGTCTGTAAATCACAGCTGTTTACAGCCAGTCTAAACTCCAGGCATATATAGCTTCCTCGGATGTTGTTTTCATATTCATTCTGGGGATGGTGAGAAATTTCACAAAAAAAGAGAAAACTGGCTTGCAGCAAGTGGTCCCCTTTTCATCCAGTTTAAATCTAATCGGTGAGAGCACTGGCAAATGTATGTCCTAAATGTACTTACGTCAGATGTATAACAGGGGAAGGAAGGGAGTCTATTCTAACTATAATGTAATTTGACAACAAGAGGCCTGCAGGACATTTGAGAAGCTTCATTTTGTACAGAGGCTCTGCAGCTCTGCTCTTACATGTCAGATTGATGCGTGTTTCATGCAACTTGAGAGTAGTTCTCAAAGAATAAAGGCCCCTAAAGAGTCTCTAAAATCCTTACAGGAAAGGTTTACAAGAAAAACATAACTTAATATATTAAATCAATTAGCTGGGTAACTGACATGTAGCTTGCAAAAAAATGTATTGTATGCAACTACACGTCTGTTAAAACAAAATGATCATCCAGCTATAAAGTATAATTTCCCAACGAAACCTACAGTAGTTTGGGTGCAATGTGAAAATGGTTCTTGTGTAAGCAGCCTCTGCATTAGAAATCCTGTCTATTTACACAAATAGCCTTTGCCAATATGATCTGGTTACACAGAACACGAGGCTGTAATAGCAGCAAAGTGTTCTCTCAAGTTATTTCTTCCACCGTGCTGTAAACCTATCCTTTATAAATACAGAAAAAGGCAAAGAGATCTGTGTAAAAATGGCAGAGGTGTTATAGGGATCTACTTCTTAAGACCTCTCCGATAACAGGATTTGCAATCTCTGTGTATCGCAGCAGTAGAAAACTTTTATTGGACAATTTATGAAGAAAGTGTCACTGGGACAGCTGTTCTGCTCCCTGGTGATATTGGCTGGTAGTGGTAAGAGGAGTCTTACCTGTTGCTAAGCCAGTCTTGGGACTCTCTCCAGTGGTGCACGCAGGGGGGGTTTCTGGTTCCCCAGAAACCCCTCCCCTCCGGGAACCAACGGTATTCCACAGCAGCCGCGGCGCTGTCAAAGAAGCGTCCACGGCAGTGCTGTATTGTAGCTAGGGGGCAGACAAGAAGCCCACCAGAAGGAGTGAGCTGCACTCCAATCTGTGATACTCACTACACACATTTCTTAAAATGTGCCTATCTGGTACTATATACTTTTCACATTTGCTCTGCTCTTATAGTTCGTTTTTTGCTTCACAAAAAGAGACTCCAAGCAATAAAAACAAAAGGCTTTATCGAGAGTTGGTTGTAATTTGTGGGGTCTTATAATAGGAATTTCCATACCATGCATGCATACCAAAATGTGTACTTCAGTATATCTTAGACTTGTGGCCACTGCACCCGGAGAGGAAGAATGGGGACAGGCAAGCGTAACTTGAGGACACTAAGGGCATGTAATTTGTAGTTCATACATTTTATATGGAAAATGCAACTTTCACCCTTATCAATAACACTGTCATGTCTCATGTATATATGGCAATTCATTACATTTTATTGTATATGAATTGGGCAGTGTGGCTTTCGAACTTATAATTAACACTGTCAAGCCCCATCTCTTTGCTATAGTTGGGCATAACTATATGCACTTCTATGACTGACATAGAACTATTGCTGAGTTTTGGGTTGGATGTATCTTGAGATAAAATAGACGCGTAAGGCTGCAATGTTTAAATGTAGACAGTCCCAGGAATAACAAGGTTCTTTTGTAGTATAAAATGGTATGGAGTTTATTGCAGTATCAAGAGCAGAATGTAAAATCACAAGTTTCAAGGTACTGCAGGGATGAGTAATTAACCACAATGTAATACAGGAATCCTGCAGTACTATAACAGTCTTTTGTTGCAACACAGATATAAACAATATCTCGGAAGAAATACTGGTACAGGTTTACACAGTCTGAAGCAATGCTGGTGCAGGTTTACACAGAGTCCAGTAATCACTGCAAAGCCCCACAACAGAGTAATAGATGTTTACTGAAGTTTATGCCTGGCGATTCTGAATGAGCAATATTTAAATATCATGTAGATGCAGACCAGAAAACAGGAGCCAGGAGACAAATACAAGCAGAGCCAGGAACCATCAGACATGTATGATGCAATCTAGGAATAAGGAGTCCAATATAAGCAGAACCAGGAACCAGCAATCTTGTATTATGCAATCCAGGTATCAAGATACAAATGAAGACAGAGAAAGAAATAACAGATGCAAGGTCAGGAACAAAGGGACATGTTAGCTTCCTGGATCCTGTACCTTTGTTCTAAAGCTATCACTGGCAATGAGTATATGGTAAGGATTTAAATAGTGGAGTCTTCTGACCAGTTCACTGAGGATGACACAACTAAAATGCATAACAGAGCTAAGTATCCAGAAGGATGCAAGACAGATTTAACGCTAACACCATCTTTGCCCATTTTCTTGCTTCTATTAACACCTTCAAATAGTGCCTGCTTCCACATTAGGATCATATGTCACAGTGATCAAAAGGGAGGGTCAGGATCCTGCCTTGTGCCATTTATATAAGATCAATTACTCTAAATCAGAAGCTTCCAACATAACTTAGCCTACACATATGTTGGAAATGCTTCAGAAACTTCTGCTCATTCCCTTTCAGATGGCAGTAGACCAAAGTAAAGTAGCTAGGAAATTATTACATTAATTATAACTCCCTACTGGCCAAAGTTAAAGGATGCACATAGTAATTTCACCCAGAACTGTATGTTTACAGCACTTTTCATTCCTACCAACCCGGCATGTTCTGCACTGTCAGCAAACTGCCGGTGGATACTAGCAATGACAATGGTGGCTGATACATGAAGGGAACTTAAGATAACCTGGAAAATGAATGAAATGTGAACCTGAGTTCTGTAAACTTTTGGGATGGAGAATAACTTGTAATATTACATGCAAAACTGAGAAATTGTAATTCTTTAAAGTCATGAGAACTACTTCACATGGCTAGGAAAAGTCCCTGTAATTAAAATAATATACTACTTTTTAGGGCTTCCCGTATAAGCTTTTAGAACAGTCACTGAAGCAGAGGTTTTCACCTATAGCAGCAGCCTTTCACATAGATATGGGTATTCTCACAGATACTCGGGTGCCCCCAAGACTTAAACTCAGAGTAGTAAAAGTTTATATCAAAAAATGGGTAGTGAGGAGTTGGAGGCTGGAGCGCTACTAAGGGGTGAGCATGAGAAGTAACCGGAGCCAGGTCAGGGGTCTAAAAAGTCAGAAGCAGACAAGGAGAGTCTTAATTCACGCCAGAGGTCAGGGGCTGGAAGCGAACAAAGGTAGTCCAGATAGGCCAAAGGGTCAAGGGCAGGCAGCAAATGAGAATGGTCCAGATAACAAGCTAAAAAGTCAGGTGACAGGTGATCAAACAGCAGCATGCAGATTCAGAGCAGGCACAGCAATTGCAAGACAAAGGTTGCTATAACCAGAAGAGAGGCTAAGCCCTCCTTGCCTTTTAAACATTGAAGGGCCAATCAGAAGGGAGAATAAGGAGTATACCCCCATGAACACATAGGAGACTGCAATCATGTGATATCAGTCTCAATTGCGCGCCCCAGTCTCTTGTCAAACAGATGGGGTGGAAATAGCAGGAGCGTCCTGGTTGCCAGGGCAACATCTGGAACCCTACCTCCTCTACTTTAACGGCCGGGACCAAAGTGAGGCAGACTCAGGTAGGACACGAGCCAACGCGGTTAGCACAGCTGCTAGTGACACTTATCAGGATTTTATTTCTGCTCCAAATGCTTCCAATCTTAGTCTCCTTCACCAAAATTCTACAGACGTTGATAAATCATTTTTTTGAGAAGGGTAGAGCTGCCCTAAATATAATGTTTACCACTCTTAGGTGCTCAGAGAGGCTTGTAGGAACATTAAGCACCAGATTACCAAATATACCATTAACATTAAGCACCGGGCTATCAACTATAATATAACTCTGCGATTCTTGACTCACCTCACAATCTATGTGCCTCCCTCAAAAAAATCCTCTGTTTCTGTGCTGTAGTGGTTTCTACCCTTGGCTTCTCTTCTCATTCCTGAGAGTAAGGAGGAGAACCAACCACCGCTATCATTACTATTATTACTCCCCCTCCAACTCCACCTAAATTGTCTGTTGCTGACATGTCTGTGTACATCACACTTCTCACTTTGTTTATCTATTGTGGCCTTCGCTACTTGGCATAAAAATGGCAGGCTACATCTCCACCATAGGTAGAAATGTAACCAATTGTGATCTTTGGAAGTGTAAGTTTCTGCTGGAATTTTTGAACCCAGGACCTCTATATGTCAGTGCCTTCTTCTTAGTATATATGTTATTGACCATTAGATTGTAAGCTTGCAAACAGGGCCTTCTTACCTCTCCTTCTGCCTGTATTACCCTTTTATTATTGTGTTTGTTGCTAATTGTAAAGCGCTATAGAATTTGCTGATGCTATTTAAATAAATGGATGATGATTGGAACAGGTGGTATGTTAAGCCCCTCCATATGTTCTGTATTGTCTGCTGTTTGTTCTTACTATTCTGTGTTCTGCACCCTCTAGAGCCCAGCTGTGATGAATTCCAAGCAATCTCCACACCTACACAAGGCCTGCTCAAACACTGGAGATTTATTGTTCATTGTACAGATTGCCTCTCTATCTAGCTCTGCCTTGCAGCTGCATTTCTGAGCCCCATGTATGCTGGTCCGAGTTTGAGTCCGAGTTATTATGTTTATCTGAGCTTCCCTTGTATTTGTACTGATGTTTTGTTGCAGCTGCTTCCTTGTTTCCCTGCCCTGGTTCTGTCGCCTGTTTGACCTGCTGGAGTTTCAGTGTTCCTCATGCAAAACCATGTCCTGGGGGAATCCGAGTACCCGAGGGCAGCTGCTATAGGCACAAGAGCACACTGTGACCAGGAACTTTGTTTCACCCAAACCAAGTTCACGGTCAGAAAAAATTTAAATAAGGGGTCTATATACTAATACTCTATAATGGAGCAGAGCTGACTTTTGTTACCTCAGAGGTGGCTGAAGATTTCAGTGCAAGGCACAGGGGAGTGGCACAAAACTCTGCATGGTAATGATTATTTTCATTATCTAATTGTTACCGCGTGAGGGGAACAGGTGCCATCTCCTGGGGTGGATGGTAGTGAACAGCAGCAATGAAGTCAAACATGTCCAGTATTTTCAGTGCAACTGACCTCAGCCTGTTTTAATAAGTATATTCAAACAAACAAAATACAAATAAAAGAGCCTTGCTTATCCGGAACTAACTAAACATTCATCAACACCCTCTCTCAAATGTTGGACCTTGAGTCCCAGACACATACCAAATATAATATTTGCTCTCCACTTGCAGTCTCTCAGGAGGCATTCAGCCTACTCCCCAGGTCAGAGAGAGAGACTGAGCTCAGCAGCAGCCTTTTACCAGCACCACTGCAAGTGCAACTCCTGATTAGTCTACTGTGAGTCTGGCAGACCAGAAGACCTGGAGTGGGCCTTATGTATTGAGCCTACATTTCTCTCTTCATATATAACATCAGGGACCCTTACCAGCTTTTCCTAAAACTGAACACATTCCACAGCATCAATCCAATGACTCTGTCACAATATCTACAAGACTATGCTCGACCCCACAAAGCATCTGTCTGGAGGCACATATGGATAAAGAGTGGAAATGGGCTGCTCTTACCAAAAGAATACTAATTTTCATAAGTAATTTTCACCAGCTATTACTGTATACGAAATACTTAATTGTTACGTGTTGCCCTAGAATTTGACAAAAAAAAAAATACAACATTTTAAGAAAATATGTTGATTAAAAAGTGTTACAAAGTCCCAATTTATTACATTTTTCCTTAACA